>NC_141874.1:664747366-665047366 GCF_056163025.1 Triticum urartu
GCATAGAAACTACGCATAGACCTAGCTCATGATGCCACTGTTGGGGAACGTAGCATAAATTCAAAATTTTCCTACGTGTCACCAAGATCTATCTATGGAGTCATCTAGCAACGAGGGAGGAGTGGATCTACATACCCTTGTAGATCGCGCGCGGAAGCGTTCAAGAGAACGGGGTTGATGGAGTCGTACTCGTCGTGATCCAAATCACCGATGATCCTAGCGCCGAACGGACGGCACCTCCGCGTTCAACACACGTACGGAGCAGCGACGTCTCCTCCTTCTTGATCCAGCAAGGGGGAAGGAGAGGTTGATGGAGATCCAGCAGCACGACGGCGTGGTGGTGGAAGTAGCAGGATTCCAACAGGGCTTCGCCAAGCGCTGCGGGAGGAGGGAGATGTGTCATGGGAGGGAGAGGGAGGCGCCAGGGCTTAGGTTGGGCTGCCCTCCCTTCCCCCCACTATATATAGGGCCAAGGGAGAGGGGGGAGGCGCAGCCTTGTCCCTTCCTCCAAGGAAGGGTGCGGCCAGGGAGGAGTCCCACCTCCCCAAGGCACCTCGGAGGTGCCTTCCCCCTTTAGGACTCTTCCTCTCCCTTGATTCTTGGCGCATGGGCCTCTTGGGGCTGGTGCCCTTGGCCCATATAGGCCAAGGCGCACCCCCTACAGCCCATGTGGCCCCCCGGGGCAGGTGGCCCCACCCGGTGGACCCCCGGGACCCTTCCGGTGGTCCCGGTACAATACCGGTGACCCCGAAACTTGTCCCGATGGCCGAAATAGCACTTCCTATATATAATTCTTTACCTCCGGACCATTCCGGAACTCCTCGTGACGTCTGGGATCTCATCCGGGACTCCAAACAACTTTCAGGTTACCGCATACTAATATCTCTATAACCCTAGCGTCACCGAACCTTAAGTGTGTAGACCCTACGGGTTCGGGAGACATGTAGACATGACCGAGATGACTCTCCGGTCCATAACGAACAGCGGGATCTGGATACCCATGTTGGCTCCCACATGTTCCACGATGATCTCATCGGATGAACCATGATGTCAAGGACTTAATCAATCCCGTATACAATTCCCTTTGTCTAGCGGTACGATACTTGCCCGAGATTCGATCGTCGGTATCCCAATACCTTGTTCAATCTCATTACCGGCAAGTCTCTTTACTCGTTCCGTAACACATCATCCCGTGATAAACTCCTTGATCACATTGTGCACATTATGATGATGTCCTACCGAGTGGGCCCAGAGATACCTCTCCGTTTACACGGAGTGACAAATCCCAGTCTCGATTCATGCCAACCCAACAGACACTTTCGGAGATACCTGTAGTGTACCTTTATAGCCACCCAGTTACGTTGTGACGTTTGGCACACCCAAAGCACTCCTACGGTATCCGGGAGTTGCACAATCTCATGGTCTAAGGAAATGATACTTGACATTAGAAAAGCTTTAGCATACGAACTACATGATCTTGTGCTAGGCTTAGGATTGGGTCTTTGTCCATCACATCATTCTCCTAATGATGTGATCCTGTTATCAATGACATCCAATGTCCATGGTTAGGAAACCGTAACCATCTATTGATTAACAAGCTAGTCAACTAGAGGCTTACTAGGGACATGGTGTTGTCTATGTATCCACACATGTATCTGAGTTTCCTATCAATACAATTCTAGCATGGATAATAAACGATTATCATGAACAAGGAAATATAATAGTAATCAATTTATTATTGCCTCTAGGGCATATTTCCAACCGCTTATCATTTCCTTCTGCTCCTCGTTGGGTTCGACACTCTTACTTATCGAAAGGACTACGATAGATCCCCTATACTTGTGGGTCATCAAGACTCTTTTCTGGCGCCGTTGCCGGGGAGTGTAGCGCCTTTGGTAGGTGGAATTTGGTAAGGAAAAATTTATATAGTGTGCTGAAATTTACTGTCACTTGTTACTATGGAAAGTAATTCTCTGAGGGGCTTGTTCGGGGTATCTTCACCCCGTCCAGTAGAGCAAAGAGTTGCTCCTCAACCTACTGAACCTATTGAAAATGAAACTCCTTTTGAATTTCCTTCGGGTATGATGGAAAAACTGCTAGCTAATCCTTTTACAGGAGATGGAACAAAACATCCTGATGAGCACCTAATATATGTGGATGAAGTTTGTGGATTGTTTAAGCTTGCAGGTATACCCGATGATGTTGCTAAGAAGAAGGTCTTCCCTTTATCTTTGAAGGGATATGCATTGACATGGTATAGGCTATGTGATGATACGAGATCATGGAACTATAAAAGATTGAAATTGGAATTTCATCAAAAGTATTATCCTATGCATCTTGTTCATCGTGATCGCAATTATATATATAATTTATGGCCTCGTGAAGGAGAAAGCATCGCTCAAGCTTGGGGGAGGCTTAAATAAATGTTATATTCATGCCCCAATCATGGGTTTCCAAGGGAAACAATTATTCAAAATCTTTATGCTCGGCTTTCTGAAAATAATCGCACCATGCTTGATACTTCTTGTGCTGGCTCTTTTATGATGAAGACTATTGAATTCAAATGGAACTTATTGGATAGAATTAAACGCAACTCTGAAGATTGCGACCTCGTCGAAGGTAAGGAGTCAGGTATGACACCTAAGTTTCATTGTGTTAAATCTTTTATGGATACCGATATTTTCCATAAGTTTAGCACTAAATATGGACTTGACTCTGAGATAGTAGCTTCTTTCTGTGAATCTTTTGCTACTTATGTTGATCTCCCTAAAGGGAAGTGGTTTAAATATCATCCTCCCATAGAAGTAAAAGTAGCTGCACCTATTAAAGTTGAAGAAAAGACTATCACTTATAGTGATCCTATTGTTCCTACTTCTTATGTTGAGAAACCACCTTTCCCTGTTAGAATAAAGGATCATGCTAAAGCTTTAACTATTGTTCGTAAAAGCAATATTAGAACTTATACACCTCCTGAGCAAGTTAAAGTAGAACCTAATATTGCTATTGTTAAAGATCTCTTGTCTGAAAATATTGATGGGCATGTTATTCAGTTCAACGGTGAAACTTCTAGAATTGCTAAACCTTGTGCTAAAGATAAACATAGACATGTGGTAGGCGTGCCTGTTATTTCTGCTAAAATAGGAGATCATTGTTATCATGGCTTATGAGATATGGGTGCTAGTGCTAGTGTTATACCTTATGACTTGTATAAAGAAATCAAGCATGAAATTGCACCTGCTGAGTTAGAAGAAATTGATGTCACAATTAAGCTTGCCAATAGAGATACTATTTCATAGTGGGAATTGTTAGAGATGTTGAAGTCTTGTGTGGGAAAACCAAATATCCCGCTGATTTTCTTGTTCTCAGTTCCCCACAAGATAGCTTTTGTCCCTTCTTGAACACTGTTAATGCTAGGATAGATTGTGAAAAGGATTGAAAACTCTGAAGAAGCATTGTGCCGCTATTGGATATACTCTTGATGATCTTAAGGGCATTAGTCCCACTCTATGTCAACATAAAATAAATTTGGAAGCAGATGCCAAACCAGTTCGTGATCCTCAACGACATTTGAATCCTAAAATGAAAGAAGTGGTAAGAAAAGAAATATTAAAGCTTCTGGAGGCAGGTATAATTTATCCCGTTGCTGATAGTAACTGGGTAAGTCCTGTCCATTGTGTCCCTAAGAAGGGAGGTATTACTGTTGTTCCTAATGATAAAGATGAATTGATCCCACAAACAATTATCACAGGTTATAGGATGGTAATTGATTTCCGCAAATTAAATAAGGCTACTAAGAAAGATCATTACCCCTTACCTTTTATTGATCAAATGCTAGAAAGATTATGCAAACATACACATTATTGCTTCCTAGATGGTTATTCTGGGTTCTCTCAAATACCTGTGTTGGCTAAAGATCAATCAAAGACTACTTTTACATGCCATTTTGGTACTTTTGCTTATAGACGTATGCCTTTTGGTTTATGTAATGCACTTTCTACCTTTCAAAGATGCATGATGGCTATATTCTCTGACTTTTGTGAAAAGATTTGTGAGGTTTTCATGGATGACTTTTCCGTCTATGGTTCCTCTTTTGATGATTGCTTGAGCAATCTTGATCGAGTTTTGCAGAGATGTGAAGAAACTAATCTTGTCTTGAATTGGGTAAAGTGCCACTTTATGGTTAATGAAGGTATTGTCTTGGGGCACAAAGTTTCTGAAAGAGGTATTGAAGTTGATAAAGCCAAGGTTGATGCTATTGAAAAGATGCCATGTCCCAAGGACATCAAAGGTATAAGAAGTTTCCTTGGTCACGCCGGATTTTATAGGAGGTTCATTAAGGACTTCTCAAAAATTTCTCGGCCTCTGACTAATTTATTGCAAAAAGATATACCATTTGTCTTTGATGATGATTGTGTAGAAGCATTTGAAATACTTAAGAAAGCATTAGTCTCTGCACCTATTGTTCAGCCACCTGATTGGAATTTACCCTTTGAAATTATGTGTGATGCCAGTGATTATGCTGTAGGTGCTGTTCTAGGGCAAAGAGTTGATAAGAAATTAATGTTATTCATTATGCTAGTAAGACTCTAGACAATGCTCAAAGAAATTATGCTACCATTGAAAAAGAACTCTTAGCAGTTGTATTTGCTTGTGATAAGTTCAGACCTTATATTGTTGATTCTAAAGTAACTATTCACACTGATCATGCTGCTATTAAATATCTTATGGAAAAGAAAGATGCTAAACCTAGACTTATTAGATGGGTTCTCTTGCTACAAGAATTTGATTTGCATATCATTGATAGAAAGGGGGCTGAGAACCCCGTTGCAGACAACTTGTCTAGGCTAGAAAATGTTCTTGATGACCCACTACCTATTGATGATACCTTTCCTGATGAACAATTAAATGTTATAAGTACTTCTCGTAGTACTCCTTGGTATGCTGATTATGCTAATTATATTGTTGCTAAAATTATACCACCTAGCTTCACATACCAACAAAAGAAAAAGTTTTTCTATGATTTAAGACATTACTTTTGGGATGACCCACATCTTTATAAAGAAGGATTAGATGGTGTTATTAGACGTTGTGTACCTAAGCATGAACAGGAACAGATCCTACGCAAGTGTCATTCCGAAGCTTATGGAGGACACCATGCGGGAGATAGAACTGCACATAAGGTATTGCAATCCGGTTTTTATTGGCCTACTCTCTTCAAGGATTCCCATAAGTTTGTCTTGTCTTGTGATGAATGTCAAAGAATTGGTAATATTAGTAGACGTCAGGAAATGCCTATGAATTATTCACTTGTTATTGAACCATTTGATGTTTGGGGCTTTGGTTATATGGGACCCTTTACTGCCTCTAATGGATATACACATATTTTAGTTGCTGTTGATTACGTTACTAAGTGGGTAGAAGCTATTCCAACTAGTAGTGTTGATCATAACACTTCTATTAAGATGCTTAAGGAAGTTATTTTTCCAAGGCTTGGAGTCCCTAGATATTTAATGACTGATGGAGGTTCACATTTTATTCATGGTGCTTTCCGTAAAATGCTTGCTAAATATGATGTTAATCATAGAATTGCATCTCCTTATCACCCACAGTCTAGTGGTCAAGTAGAATTGAGCAATAGAGACCTCAAATTAATTTTGCAAAAGACTTTTAATAGGTCTAGAAAGAATTGGTCCAAGAAACTTGATGATGCATTATGGGCTTATAGAACTGCATACAAAAATCCTATGGGTATATCTCCGTATAAAATGGTATATGGAAAAGCATGTCACTTACCTCTCGAACTAGAACATAAGGCATATTGGGCTATTAAAGAGCTCAACTATGATTTCAAACTTGCCGGTGAGAAGAAGTTATTTGATATTAGCTCACATGACGAATGGAGAACCCAAGCTTATGAAAATGCCAAGTTGTTTAAAGACAAAGTTAAAAGATGGCATGACAAAAGGATACAGAAGCATGCGTTTAACGTAGGTGATTATGTAATGCTATACAACTCTCGTTTAAGATTTTTTGTAGGAAAACTTCTCTCTAAATGGGAAGGCCCCTACGTTATCGAGGAGGTCTATCGTTTCGGTGCCATAAAGATCAACAACTTTAAAGGTACAAATCCAAAGGTGGTAAACGGTCAAAGAATTAAATATTACATCTCAGGTAATCCCATAAATGTTGAAACCAATATTATTGAAACCATAACCCCGGAGGAATACATAAGAGACACTTTCCAGAATGTTTCAGACTCCGAAAAGGAAATAGGTATGTGGCACGGTAAGTAAACTGATACGTCTCCAATGTATCTATAATTTTTGATTGCTCCATGCTATATTATCTACTGTTTTGTCGCTATGTCTGAAATTGGGGAAGTTATCGCCGATATGGGCGATAACAATGTCATAGAAAAATCTGATGCTCCTGCTGAAGAACCCCCTACCTATCATACAAAAAGATTTCGAATCGGTAGTGGTAATATTATTGGAAAAGGAGTTATTCAAGATTTCTTTACTTGTGCCGGTGCTTTGCCCTCTATGGGCGGTTCTATTCTCCATAGAACTAGTAGTCTTGCGGACGCTATTGCCATGCTTATCGTTGAACTTGAAAGGCAATTTATGCATATGCACCCATCTATACAAAGAATTTTCCTAGAATTTTCTAATATCGAACATTCTTCTGTTAAGCGTGCCGCTACTATCTTTTTGGCTCATGAATTCAGATTTATAATAAAAGAAGCCAAAGAAATCTTTGCGCACTATAGGGTGGACGCTGGTCGTCCTCCCATAGAATCTATCCTCTTTGATCAAGAATAAATTATGCGCTTTCAATCTCTTGACTATGTTGCTTTCAGTGAAAACCTTAGAAAAAAGGTGCCTGCCAATATTTCAATTGATAGAATCTCTAAACTTAATGATGACTTGGCTATTCGAAATAACGATCTAGGATGCTCTCTCGAGTTTAGGCTCACAAGGTTTTGTCAAAAGAATGCTTATAATGATGAATTGGTTGTGCAATATGAAGGGCCGAAAGAGGAACCTATACCTTCTAAAATTGATCTTGGGGACTTCTGTCCTATTAAATTTAGCCCTTTTGATTACTTTTCTTGCCTCAAAGGAAACTTGCTGCCGAACGTAGAGAATGTGAAATGATTTTCACCGATCTATCTTATTACTACGACACCACCTAGATCTATCCTCGCTTTTATGCCTAGCTAGGGGCGTTAAACGATAGCGCTTGTTGGGAGGCAACCCAATTTTATTTTTAGTTTTTTGTGTTTTTCTTCTGTTTAGGAATAAATAACCCATCTACCTTCTGTTTGGATGTGGATTTGTGTTTTAATTAGTGATTGTGCCAAGTTAGACCTATTGGATCTTCTTGGATGATAGTTATTTGATCTTGCTGTAATTTCCAGAAGCTTTGTGCTCAGTGCCCGAATTATTAAAAATCACGAAACGTGATAAAATACTGATTCCAATTGATGCTGCTCAATAAACAAATTGTCTAGATCGTCCAATTTTTGTAGATTTGTTGGAGTTCCAGAAGTTTGCGTTAGTTACAGATTACTACAGACTGTTCTGTTTTTGACAGATTCTGTTTTTCGTGTGTTGTTTGCTTATTTTGATGAATCTATGGCTAGTAAAATAGTTTATAATCCATAGAGAAGTTGGAATACAGTAGGTTTAACACCAATATAAATAAATAATGAGTTCATTACAGTACCTTGAAGTGGTCTTTTGTTTTCTTTCTCTAACGGAGCTCACGAGATTTCTATTGAGTTTTGTGTTGTGAAGTTTTCAAGTTTTGGGTGAAATCTTTTGATGGATTATGGAACAAGAAGTGGCAAGAGCCTAAGCTTGGGGATGCCCATGGCACCCCAAGATAATCTAAGGACACCAAAAAGTCAAAGCTTGGGGATGCCCCGGAAGGCATCCCCTCTTTCGTCTACTTCCATCGGTAATTTACTTGGAACTATATTTTTATTCACCACATGATATGTGTTTTGCTTGGAGCGTCTTGTATTATTTGTGTCTTTGTTTGTTAGTGTGCCACAATCATCCTTGCTGTACACACCTTTTGAGAGATCCATACATGAATTTGAATTTGATAGGATACTCTATGTGTTTCACTTATATCTTTTGAGCTATGTATTTTTGCTCTATGTGCTTCACTTATATCTTTTGAGCTTTATAATTTTGCTCTATGTGCTTCACTTAGATCTTTTAGAGCACAGTGGTGGTTTTGTTTTAAAGAAACTATTGATCTCTCATGCTTCACTTAGATTATTTTGAGAGTCTTAATAGCATGGTAATTTGCTTAATAATAATATGCTTGGTATTCAAGATTTGTGAAACTTTCTTTTGAGTGCGTTGAATACTAATAAAAGATCGATGCTTGATAATTGTTTTGAGACATGAAGATGGTGATATTAGAGTCATCCTAGTTGAGTAGTTGTGAATTTGAGAAATTCTTGTGTTAAAGTTTGTGATTCCTGTAGCATGCACGTATGGTGAACCGTTATGTGATGAAGTCGGAGCATGATTTATTTATTGATTGTCTTCCTTATGAGTGGCGGTCGGGGACGAGCGATGGTATTTTCCTACCAATCTATCCCCCTAGGAGCATGCGCGTAATACTTTGCTTTGATAACTTCTAGATTTTTGCAATAAGTATATGAGTTCTTTATGACTAATGTTGAGTCCATGGATTATATGCACTTTTTCCCAACCTTCCACCATTGCTAGCCTCTCTAATACCGTGCACTTTTCGCCGGTATCATACACCCACCATATACCTTCCTCAAAACAGCCACCATACCTACCTATCATGGCATTTCCATAGCCATTCCGAGATATATTGCCATGCAACTTTCCACCATTCCGTTTATTATGACACGCTCCATCATTGTCATATTGCTTAGCATGATCATGTAGTTGACATCGTATTTGTGGCAAAGCCACCGTTCATAATTCTTTCATACATGTCACTCTTGAATCATTGCATATCCCGGTACACCGCCGGAGGCATTCATATAGAGTCATATTTGTTCTAAGTATCGAGTTGTAATTGTTGAGTTGTAAGAAAAATAAAAGTGTGATGATCATCAATTTTTAGAGCATTGTCCCAAGTGAGGAAAGAATGATGGAGACTATGATTCCCCCATAAGTCGGGATGAGACTCCGGACGAAAAAAAAGAGGCCATAAAAAAAGAAAAGGCCCAAATAAAAAAATGAGAGAAAAAGAGAGAAGGGACAATGTTACTATCCTTTTACCACACTTGTGCTTCAAAGTAGCACCATGATCTTCATGATAGAGAGTCTCTCATTTTGTCACTTTCATATACTAGTGGGAATTTTTCATTATAGAACTTGGCTTGTATATTCCAATGATGGGCTTCCTCAAAATTGCCCTAGGTCTTCGTGTGTAACGCCCCGAGACCGATGTGCCAGGTGTCGTCCAGTTATTCGATGTTGTTGCCATATCATTCACTTGCGTGTTGCATCTTGTCATGTCATCATCCGCATTGCATCATCATGTTTTCAAAACTTGCATCCGTCCGGGTTCCCCCAGTTCCGTCCGTTGTCCATTCTGAGTCCAGACACACTTGCACGCGCCGCGGCATGTCTGCAATATTATTTTATAAGTGGCCGGAAAATGTTCTTGGAGTGGGATGAGAGTTGACGTGTGGTCTTATTATAGTGTAGATAGACCGCCTGTCAAGTTTCTTCGCATTCGGAGGTCGTTTGATGCCCCAACGGATAACTATAGCGGCACTATAGCCGGTCAAACGTCGGACGTTTTCGGTCTCCGGAAACAGATGTCGGGCCCTCTCTCTCTCTTCTCCCCCTCGCAGTCTCGCCACAGCCCACCTAGTCCATCCTCTTTCCCCTCTTCGCTTCCGGAGTTGTCCGATGCGACCGCACGGTCCGAAACCCTCTCTGCACAGTGCATCGAACCCCTCACGTGAGCGTCCGAAAGTTGTCCCGGACCCGACCCGAGGTGTCGCCACCGTTGTGTCCGGATCATCCCCAAACGTCTACAAAACGTCACCATTTTCTTATTTGGACTTCCTAGCTATTTTATTCGCGATCGTCCGATTGCGATCGGAGGGTCCTAATAGCCCCTAACCAAAAATCCAGTGCTTTATATATAGACCTAGGCAGCAACCCTAAAATCTAGGGGGTTTGTCCCATCGCCGCCGCCACTCCACCAAATCCCTCTCGGGATCCATCCCTCCCGATCCAAATCTCCAGCCAACCGAAGCCACTCCTCTTGTCTCCTCCCACCTCGGGTTCTTCCCTGATCCAGATCCACCTCGTTTTCTGCAGCCAACCAACCCGCGCCGCTCGCCGATTTCCTCGTGCCGAGGCCTCCAAGTCACTCCTCGCCGGCAACTAGCAGGAACGTCGCGTCCCCCTCCTCTGGATCTTCCCGTGCCTTTTCTTTCCCCTTGTCCCTCGCTCATACCTCTCTCTGTTTCTCTGTAGCAGCAGTCCCCGTCAAGCTCCTGCAGGTCACCGTCGCACCAGCCCGTCCCGTCTGACAAGCTTTGGTGCCGCCACCCACCGGACCCGGCCGCCTCGCCTCCAATTCTTCCGTCCTCGGCGAGATCCGCCGCGTCCCCGTTGAAGTGGACCTCCAGCGCCTCCTGCCTCCTCATCCTCGCCAGAACCACCCCCGCGCCGCCGCCTCGTCGGAGAGACAACGCCGAGGCCCTCCTCTCCTTCTGATCTAGAGCCGTCCCATGGAGCCGCGCTGCAGCCTCTTCTGTTCGCCGCCTCCTTCAGGTCGCTGCACCCGCACGCCAAGTTCCTGCCGGAGTTCCGTCCGCCACCGTTGCCTGGAACCGAGGTCGGACGACTCGATCCGCCCGTTCGGTCCTCCTCTGCTTCGAACCCCGCCGGCGACCCCGAGCTTCAGAGGACGTGCGCCGCCTCCTTCAGCGCCGCCCATGGCCTCGTCTTCGGCCAGTCCGAGCCATCCCCAACCTCCACCTCGTCGCTCACGCAGTCGCCTTGCTCCGCCCTCGCTGTCGTCCCGCCGGTGAGCAGCACCAGCAAGTCGTCCTCGCCGCACCTGCTCCCTTCCCTTTTCTCTTCTTTGCTGAAGCTTCCACGCTCTCACACGACCCTCTTTCTCTCGCTGTCCTCTGTTACAGCTCCCGGATCCGCACCTTCCTTCATTCCCTGCACCGCCGCGTCGCCGGAGCAGGAGCTCCATCCGCTGCCGCGCCCTGCATCGACTGAAGCCGCCCCGCGTCTCGCCTCCTCTGTCTGCTTCCTCTGCATCGAGCGAGGCCAGGCAACCGCGCCCTCGTTGACTTCTCGTCGTGAGACTCCAGTCAGCCTCGTCCTGATCTCCAGGCCCACATCTGCCAGCCCGCGTCCAGCCTCCCCACCGAGCCGGCCCATGAGGCCTGGTGAGCTTCAGATGCAGTGCCCTCACCCTGTGCACTCTTGGGCCAGCTAGATTCGGCCCGATGTGGTTTTTTTTCGTCTTTGAATTTGTCTAATTTTCCAGAGATGACAGATTTGCAGAAAAACCCTCATGTTCATGCATTTAATATCTCACAAACCATGCATCGGATTAAAACAACTTATATATGCAAAATGCTTAGAATTCTATCTAGTTTCATTATATGCCACTTTCATGCATGTTTGCAATGTTTAAAATGATGTTTGCATTATTTTGCTCCTATGCCATGTTAAAATGATTTATTTCATAACTAAATAACCGTAACTCCGAAATTAATAAACTTTATATGTAATTGGGGTAGAAAAATGCCTAGTTTAACATGGTGTACTTGCTTTGCATGTTTAATAACTCTAAAATTGTGTTTAGGGCAGAACAGTACCAAACCTAATATATGCATATGAGGAGTTTCTGGACTTGTTGTTTTGTTGTTCCAGCCTCATTTAAACTTGCCTAGATTAGATAGTTTCATCATGTTTCACCTCTTGCCATGCTAACAACATTTAATCTTGTTGGGTACATAAACGAGAGAGAACTAAATAAGTCATGTGGTGTTTTCTTCAATATGCAACTCCGTTGCATAATGAGCTCCACTTAATTTGTAGGTTTGTTTGTGCACTTTGTCATGCCATGCCTCATTAAACTCGACATGCATCATACTTGGTTGTGCATCATGCCATGTCTATGTGGTGGTTGTTCACTATGTTGTGTGCTTCTTTCCGGTGTTTGCTTCTTTGAGTTGGTTCCGGTAACGTCGTGTTGTGAGGATTCATTCGACTACGTCCGTTTGTCTTCTTCATGGACTCGTTCTTCTTCCTTGCGGGATTTCAGGCAAGATGATCATACCCTCGAAATCACTTCTATCTTTGCTTCCTAGATGCTCGCTCTTTTGCTTGCCTATGCTGCGATACCTACCACTTGCTTATCATGCCTCCTATATTGTTGCACCAAGCCTCTAACCCACCTTGTCCTAGCAAACCGTTGATTGGCTATGTCACCGCTTTGCTCAGCCCCTCTTACAGCGTTGTTAGTTGCAGGTGAAGATTGAAGTTTTGTTCCTTGTTGGAACATGGAGATCGTTCCTTGTTGGAACATGTTTAATTGTTGGGATATCATAATATATCTTATTTAATTAATGCATCTATATACTTGGTAAAGGGTGGAAGGCTCGGCCTTATGCCTGGTGTTTTGTTCCACTCTTGCCGCCCTAGTTTCCGTCATATCGGTGTTATGTTCCCGGATTTTGCGTTCCTTACGCGGTTGGGCTATTATGGGAACCCCTTGACAGTTCGCCTTAAGTAAAGCTCTTCCAGCAATGCCCAACATTGGTTTTACCATTTGCCACCTAGCCTTTTCCTTTCCCTTGGGAGTCGCGCTCCTGAGGGTCATCATTATTTTACCACCCCCCCCCCCGGGCCAGTGCTCCTCTGAGTGTTGGTCCAACTTGTCAGCCGCCGGTGGCCACCAGGGGCAACTCTGGGCTGGCCTACCGGAAGTTTAGACAATCCGGTGTGCCCTGAGAAAGAGATATGTGCAGCTCCTATCGGGATTTGTCGGCACATTCGGGCGGTGTTGCTGGTTTAGTTTTACCCTGTCGAAATGTCTTGTAGAACCGGGATACCGAGTCTGATCGGAATGTCTCGGGAGGAGGTCTATTCCTTCGTTGACCGTGAGAGCTTGTGATGGGCTAAGTTGGGACACCCCTGCAGGGATTTGAACTTTCGAAAGCCATGCCCGCGGTTATGGGCAGATGGGAATTTGTTAATGTCCGGTTGTAGAAAACCTGAAGTTGACCTTAATTAAAATGCATCAAGAGCGTGTGTAACTATGATGGTCTCTTTCCGGCGGAGTCCGAGAAGTGAACACGGTTGTTGGAGTTATGCTTGACGTAGGTTGCTATAGGATCACTTCTTGATCATACTTTTATCGACTGTGCTTTGCCTTCTCTTCTCGCTCTCATTTGCGTATGTTAGCCACCATATATGCTAGTCGCTTGCTGCAGCTCCACCTCATACTTTTACCTTACCCTTAAGCTTAAATAGTCTTGATCGCGAGGGTGCGAGATTGCTGAGTCCCCGTGGCTCACAGATACTTCCAAACCAGTTTGCAGGTGCCGATGAGTCCGTGCAGATGACGCAACCAAGCTCGGGAGGAGCTCGATGGAGATCTTGTCCTTTGTGTTGTTTCGTTCTAGTTGATCAGTAGTGGAGCTCAGTTGGGGTCGATCGGGGATCTTTGTCGCATTTGGGGTTCTTCTTTTATTTTGTTTCCGTAGTCGGACCTTGTGTGTATCTGGTTGATGTAATGCTTTATTCATGTAATTGTGTGAAGTGGCGATTGTAAGCCAACTATGTATCTTTTCCCCTATTGTATTACATGGGTTGTGTGAAGATTACCTCACTTGCGACATTGCTTTCAATGCGGTTATGCCTCTAAGTCGTGCTTTGACACGTGGGAGATATAGCCGCATCGAGGGCGTTTCAAGTTGGTAATCAGAGCCTTCCCCGACCTTAGGAGCCCCATTGCTTGATCGTTTTTAGTGGCCGAGTTGTGTCTAGAAAAATGTTTTGAGTCATTTAGGAATTACATATTGGAGAGTTTAGGAATTCTTTTTACTTCCCAGTCTCCTCATCGCTCTGGTAAGTCATCCTGACGTAGAGTTTTGACTATTCTCTTCTCAAATTTCTCTAAAAAAATTTTAGGATCACACGGGTATCTTGGAATTGTTCCGATGGTTTTGTGACGAGAACATTGTCTTGGTGCCTCCTGTCAGGGTTTTGTGGAGGTGTCCGGGGAGTTGAGCTCCGAGGTGTTGTCGTCACAATTTTATCGTGGCAGTTCTAGAATACCTGAGTTTAGTACGCCGACATCGAAAATCTCTTTTATGCAGTTCGTTGGTGAGATAACCTCGACGCCACCCAGTACTGGGGCGAGAGTTCGGGAGTATCGCCATAACTTGTATAACGGATGCTTTTCGAAGGTTGAGGTAGACGATTTCCGAAGGTTTCTTGGTTATGTGTTGAAGGATGGATACAGCTGGATGTAGGATTTTCTTGATTTGGGTGAGATATTATGCTTCCCCTGTATCCCCAACACCTGATTGCATAACCGAAAAATTTCGGGAGTTCATAAGTGGGAATTCAAGTAGCTCTTAGGATATCTTTCTGACAGATGTATGGTATGAAATTGGGGTTCGACGTCTAGTGGTCCACCTATTCACGGTTGGTTTTACAGTGGTCTCGTTGTGTCTTAAAGAGTCCTTGGCTATGCTGACTCGGGGACGCTTCGTATGTCATGTGCACTGCCTTGTACATGATGGTGCTGTACGATCGAGCCCGTGTAGGCCCCACCACGAAAACTTCAGACGAAATCTCTATCATATGTTTGTTCCGGCTTATTCTGCAAGCCAATCCTTTGTTTTGTTTTGAGTTGTGGTATTCGAGTTGCTTCAATGTCAAATGTTGATTCCATACCTTCCCGAAGCGGTGTTCTCATACTTCGATGTGAAGACCAATCCTTCTTGATAATCGAGATTGTCATGTCGATCCTTTTCAACCGGTGTGTTTTTTCTCTTCAAACGGATTCGTTCATTTTCAACATCCGCAAGTTTCAATCTCAGCTTTCTCAACGGTGTTCGTTTCATCCATCCCAAGTTGTCTTTATTGTCCCTCCCACCCTCCCTCCCTTGTTTGTCTTCAAGGACTCAGATTTCTTAATCGAGTATCCATCTTATTGTTGTGAAGCCTCTCCATTCTTTTCCTTCCTCCGGAGTCCATCATCTCAGGTTTATTCATTCTCAGTTTTCAGCTCTCATTCTCAAAATATTTCCGGTGCATCAGTCAAATATTCTCTAAGCAGCTCGTGATCTTTTTGTTCTCTTGTATCAAATTCTCTCTTGTATCTTCGTTCATTTCCTAATTCTTCCCGGTGTTTCGCTATCTTTTCTTCATTCATTTTAAATTCTTATGGTGGTTCGTTCAAGAGTTTCTTCTTCCTTCGTTTATCATATCTATGTATTCGTTGTCCCAAACTCTAACTGTGGTTCGTTGAAGATCTTCCAAGTTTGCGCCATATCTATCTTAATCCTTTTCTACGAGAATAAGTAATATGCCAAATCCGTTGATTGCCATCAATTTAATTGGTGAAGGATAAGCATAACATAATTCTTATTCTTCTTCATTCAAGTGATTAATTCCTTATTCCGGAGGCCCTTCAAATTCTTGATCTCATTTGTTCATCTTTCTTTTCCGGAGTTCCAACCTCTTTCAATTTTATTATCACGGAGATCTCTATCTAAATCATAGCGAGGCTTCAATCTTATTCTTTTCATCAGTCAATTATTTTGGGATCATTCTTTTATTACCGGAGTTCTTCATGAAGGTTCTACATGATGGATCCATCAAGGATTTAATTCCTTCTCGAAGTTTTCATCGAGGTTCATTTCTAGGGAGCTCAAGCATTCTTCATCTTTCTATCCGGAGTGCAATTCTTTCTTCCGTATCTTTGGAGGTGGTATTATGTCATTTTTCATAATTTGAGTTCATGTTTCATGATTTCACATGTTTTCAAGAGTGAGGTATTTAAATCCACCAATCTCTTCATTGGAGTTATCTCGGTTTAGTGTTCACCGAAAGCCTTCCCTAAGGATTGTTGCTATCTATGGTGCTTATAAATGATCCAATTTCTTCATTTATCCTTTCCGGTGCGATATAGTTTCTCGTCTCCTTGTTGATATCAATCCAATTCTTTTTCTGTGAGTGGCAGGTTGTCACCTTATAATTTGAGATGTATTCCATAAGACCATATCAAGCTTATTCTTTTCATTGTTGGTTTTCCAACAACTCCGTTCTAGCATTTGTTGTAAGCGTGCTCCTTCAAGATCTTGTTTCACTTCGTTCATTCCATTCCACTCTTTCTTTTGTTCCGAGGGCATTGTGATGGTGCTATCTTCCACATTTCTTCTTGTTCTTGTCAGGACCTTGTTCTTTCCTTGCTTATACATTTAACCGGAGAGTTGTGCCCTCTGCTCAGTTCTCTTCGCCTTATCAAGCCTTGCATCTCTTTTCAACCAGAGTGCTGTCTAAATTTGTTCTTCCTTATTACTCTTCCCTACCGGAGTGCTTTCAACCTTGTTCTTCCTCGTTCCTCTTTCCCAACGGAGTGCTTTATACTTTGTGTATCTCCGTTGTATTCTTTTCTCGATATGGTTTAACCTTTTCAAGGTTCTTTGGTCTCACTCGTTTGTCAAAGGAGAAACTTATTTTTACCTCCTCTCTTTCTTTTCCGTTGTCCCTCCGGTGCCATTCTAGATCTCGGGACGAGATCCTCTCGTAGTGGTGGAGTGTTGTAACGCCCCAAGACCGATGTGCCAGGTGTCATCCAGTTATTCGATGTTGTTGCCATGTCATTTGCTTGTGTGTTGGATCTTTTCATGTCATCATCTGCATTGCATCATCATGTTTTCAAAACTTCCATCTGTCCGGGTTCCCCCAGTTCCGTCCGTTGTCCGTTCTGAGTCCAGACACACTTGCACGCGCCGCGGCATGTCCGAAATATTATTTTATAAGTGGCCGGAAAATGTTCTCGGAGTGGGATGAGAGTTGACGTGTGGTCTTATTATAGTGTAGATAGACCGCCTGTCAAGTTTCTTCGCATTCGGAGGTCGTTTGATGCCCCAACGGATAACTATAGCGGCACTATAGCCGGTCAAACGTCGGACGTTTTCGGTCTCCGGAAACAGATGTCGGGCCCTCTCTCTCTCTTCTCCCCCTCGCAGTCTCGCCACAGCCCACCTAGTCCATCCTCTTTCCCCTCTTCGCTTCCGGAGTTGTCCGATGCGACCGCACGGTCCGAAACCCTCTCTGCACAGTGCATCGAACCCCTCACGTGAGCGTCCGAAAGTTGTCCCGGACCCGACCCGAGGTGTCGCCACTGTTGTGTCCGGATCATCCCCAAACGTCTACAAAACGTCACCATTTTCTTATTTGGACTTCCTAGCTATTTTATTCGCGATCGTCCGATTGCGATCGGAGGGTCCTAATAGCCCCTAACCAAAAATCTAGTGCTTTATATATAGACCTAGGCAGCAACCCTAAAATCTAGGGGGTTTGTCCCATCGCTGCCGCCACTCCACCAAATCCCTCTCGGGATCCATCCCTCCCGATCCAAATCTCCAGCCAACCGAAGCCACTCCTCTTGTCACCTCCCACCTCGGGTTCTTCCTTGATCCAGATCCACCTCGTTTTCTGCAGCCAACTAACCCGCGCCGCTCGCTGATTTCCTCGTGCCGAGGCCTCCAAGTCACTCCTCGCCGGCAACTAGCAGGAACATCGCGTCCCCCTCCTCTGGATCTTCCCGTGCCTTTTCTTTCCCCTTGTCCCTCGCTCATACCTCTCTCTGTTTCTCTGTAGCAGCAGTCGCCGTCAAGCTCCTGCAGGTCACCGTCGCACCAGCCCATCCCGTCTGACAAGCTTTGGTGCCGCCACCCACCGGACCCGGCCGCCTCGCCTCCAATTCTTCCGTCCTCGGCGAGATCTGCCGCGTCCCCGTTGAGGTGGACCTCCAGCACCTCCTGCCTCCTCATCCTCGCCAGAACCATCCCCGCGCCGCCGCCTCGTCGGAGAGACAACGCCGAGGCCCTCCTCTCCTTCTGATCTAGCGCCGTCCCATGGAGCCGCGCCGCAGCCTCTTCTGTTCGCCGCCTCCTTCAGGTCGCTGCACCCGCACGCCAAGTTCCTACCGGAGTTCCGTCCGCCACCGTTGCCTGGAACCGAGGTCGGACGACTCGATCCGCCCGTTCGGTCCTCCTCTGCTTCGAACCCCGCCGGCGACCCCGAGCTTCAGAGGATGTGCGCCGCCTCCTTCAGCGCCGCCCATGGCCTCGTCTTCGGCCAGTCCGAGCCGTTCCCGACCTCCACCTCGTCGCTCATGCAGTCGCCTTGCTCCGCCCTCGCTGTCGTCCCGCCGGTGAGCAGCACCAGCAGGTCGTCCTCGCCGCACCTGCTCCCTTCCCTTTTCTCTTCTTTGCTGAAGCTTCCACGCTCTCATACGACCCTCTTTCTCTCGCTGTCCTCTATTACAGCTCCCGGATCCGCACCTTCCTTCGTTCCCTGCACCGCCGCGTCGCCGGAGCAGGAGCTCCATCTGCCGCCGCGCCCTGCATCGACTGAAGCCGCCCCGCGTCTCGCCTCCTCTGTCTGCTTCCTCTGCATAGAGCAAGGCCAGGCAACCGCGCCCTCGTTGACTTCTCGTCGTGAGACTCCAGTCAGCCTCGTCCCGATCTCCAGGCCCACATCTGCCAGCCCGCGTCCAGCCTCCCCACCGAGCCGGCCCATGAGGCCTGGTGAGCTTCAGATCCAGCGCCCTCACCCTATGCACTCTTGGGCCAGCTAGATTTGGCCTGATGTGGTTTTTTTTCGTCTGTGAATTTGTCTAATTTTCCAGAGATGACAGATTTGCAGAAAAACCCTCATGTTCATGCATTTAATATCTCACAAACCATGCATCGGATTAAAACAACTTATATATGCAAAATGCTTAGAATTCTATCTAGTTTCATTATATGCCACTTTCATGCATGTTTGCAATGTTTAAAATGATGTTTGCATTATTTTGCTCCTATGCCATGTTAAAATGATTTATTTCATAACTAAATAACCGTAACTCCGAATTTAATAAACTTTATATGTAATTGGGGTAGAAAAATGCCTAGTTTAACATGGTGTACTTGCTTTGCATGTTTAATAACTCTAAAATTGTGTTTAGGGCAGAACAGTACCAAACCTAATATATGCATATGAGGAGTTTCCGGACTTGTTGTTTTGTTGTTCCGGCCTCATTTAAACTTGCCTAGATTAGATAGTTTCATCATGTTTCACCTCTTGCCATGCTAACAACATTTAATCTTGTTGGGTACATAAACGAGAGAGAACTAAATAAGTCATGTGGTGTTTTCTTCAATATGCAACTCCGTTGCATAATGAGCTCCACTTAATTTGTAGGTTTGTTTGTGCACTTTGTCATGCCATGCCTCATTAAACCGGACATGCATCTTACTTGCTTGTGTATCATGTCATGTCTATGTGGTGGTTGTTCACTATGTTGTGTGCTTCTTTCCGGTGTTTGCTTCTTCGAGTTGGTTCCGGTAACGTCGTGTTGTGAGGATTCATTCGACTACGTCCGTTTGTCTTCTTCATGGACTCGTTCTTCTTCCTTGCGGGATTTCAGGCAAGATGATCATACCCTCGAAATCACTTCTATCTTTTCTTGCTAGATGCTCGCTCTTTTGCTTGCCTATGCTGCGATACCTACCACTTGCTTATCATGCCTCCTATATTGTTGCACCAAGCCTCTAACCCACCTTGTCCTAGAAAACCGTTGATTGGCTATGTCACCGCTTTGCTCAGCCCCTCTTATAGCGTTGTTAGTTGCAGGTGAAGATTGAAGTTTTGTTCCTTGTTGGAACATGGAGATCGTTCCTTGTTGGAACATGGAGATCGTTCCTTGTTGGAACATGTTTAATTGTTGGGATATCACAATATATCTTATTTAATTAATGCATCTATATACTTGGTAAAGGGTGGAAGGCTCGGCCTTATGCCTGGTGTTTTGTTCCACTCTTGCCGCCCTAGTTTTCGTCATATCGGTGTTATGTTCCCGGATTTTGCGTTCCTTACGCGGTTGGGCTATTATGGGAACCCCTTGACAGTTCGCCTTAAGTAAAGCTCTTCCAGCAATGCCCAACATTGGTTTTACCATTTGCCACCTAGCCTTTTCCTTTCCCTTGGGAGTCGCGCTCCTGAGGGTCATCATTATTTTACCCCCCCCCCCCCCGGGCCAGTGCTCCTCTGAGTGTTGGTCCAACTTGTCAGCCGCCGGTGGCCACCAGGGGCAACTCTGGTCTGGCCTACCAGAAGTTTAGACAATCCGGTGTGCCCTGAGAAAGAGATATGTGCAGCTCCTATCGGGATTTGTCGGCACATTCCGGCGGTGTTGCTGGTTTAGTTTTACCCTGTCGAAATGTCTTGTAGAACCGGGATACCGAGTCTGATCGGAATGTCTTGGGAGGAGGTCTATTCCTTCGTTGACCGTGAGAGCTTGTGATGGGCTAAGTTGGGACACCCCTGCGGGGATTTGAACTTTTGAAAGCCGTGCCCGCGGTTATGGGCAGATGGAAATTTGTTAATGTCTGGTTGTAGAAAACCTAAAGTTGACCTTAATTAAAATGCATCAAGAGCGTGTGTAACCGTGATGGTCTCTTTCCGGCGGAGTCCGGGAAGTGAACACGGTTGTTGGAGTTATGCTTGACGTAGGTTGCTATAGGATCACTTCTTGATCATACTTTTATCGACCGTGCTTTGCCTTCTCTTCTCGCTCTCATTTGCGTATGTTAGCCACCATATATGCTAGTCGCTTGCTGCAGCTCCACCTCATACTTTTACCTTACCCTTAAGCTTAAATAGTCTTGATCACGAGGGTGCGAGATTGCTGAGTCCTCGTGGCTCACAGATACTTCCAAACCAGTTTGCAGGTGCCGATGAGTCCGTGCAGATGACGCAACCAAGCTCGGGAGGAGCTCGATGGAGATCTTGTCCTTTGTGTTGTTTCGTTCTAGTTGATCAGTAGTGGAGCTCAGTTGGGGTCGATCGGGGATCTTTGTCGCATTTGGGGTTCTTCTTTTATTTTGGTTCCGTAGTCGGACCTTGTGTGTATCTGGTTGATGTAATGCTTTATTCATGTAATTGTGTGAAGTGGCGATTGTAAGCCAACTATGTATCTTTTCCCCTATTGTATTACATGGGTTGTGTGAAGATTACCTCACTTGCGACATTGCTTTCAATGCGGTTATGCCTCTAAGTCGTGCTTCGACACGTGGGAGATATAGCCGCATCGAGGGCGTTTCATCGTGAGCAAGCGAGTTGGATGCACACCCACTTAGTTTCTTTTGATTAGCTTTCATATACTTATAGCTCTAGTGCATCCGTTGCATGGCAATCCCTACTCACTCACATTGATATCTATTGATGGGCATCTCCATAGCCCATTGATACGCCTAGTTGATGTGAGACTATCTTCCCCTCCTTTTGTCTTCTCCACAACCACCATTCTCTTCCACATATAAGTGCTATATCCATGGCTCACGCTCATGTATTGCGTTAATATCGAAAAGGTTTTGAAAATGTTAAAGTATGAAACAATTGCTTGGCTTCTCATCGGGGTTGTGCATGATTTGAATACTTTGTGTGGTGAAGATAGAGCATAGCCAGACTATATGATTTTTTAGGGATAACTTTCTTTGGCCATGTTATTTTGAGAAGACATAATTGCTTTGTTAGTATGCTTGAAGTATTATTATTTTTATGTCAATATGAACTTTTGTCTTGAATCTATCGAATCTGAATATTCGTACAACAATTAAGAAGATTTGCATTGAAATTATGCCAAGTAGAACTCCGCATAAAAAATTCTCTTTTTATCATTTACCTACTCGAGGACGAGCAGGAATTAAGCTTGGGGATGCCTGATACGTCTCCAACGTATCTATAATTTGTGATTGCTCCATACTATATTATCTACTATTTTGGACTATATTGGGCTTTATTTTCCACTTTTATATTATTTTTGGGACTAACCTATTAACCGGAGGCCCAGCCCAGAATTGCTGTTTTTTGCCTATTTCAGTGTTTCGAAGAAATGGAATATCAAACGGAGTCCAAATGGAATGAAACCTTCGGGAACGTGATTTTCTCACCGAACGTGATCCAGGAGACTTGGACCCTACTCCAAGGGAGCCAAGAGGCGGTCATGAGGGTGGGGGGCGCGCCCCCCTAGGGCGCGCCCCCTGCCTCGTGGGCCCCTCGGAGCTCCACCGACGTACTCCTTCCTCCTATATATACCTACGTACCCCCAAACGATCAGATACGGAGCCAAAAACCTAATTCCACCGCCGCAACTTTCTGTATCCACGAGATCCCATCTTGGGGCCTGTTCCGGAGCTCCGCCGGAGAGGGCCGTCATCACGGAGGGCTTCTACATCATCATAGCCTCTCCGATGAAGTGTGAGTAGTTTACCTCAGACCTTCGGGTCCATAGTTAGTAGCTAGATGGCTTCTTCTCTCTTTTTGGATCTCAATACAATGTTCTCCCCCTCTCTTGTGGAGATCTATTTGATGTAATCTTCTTTTTGCGGTGTGTTTGTTGAGACCGATGAATTGTGGGTTTATGATCAAGTCTATCTATGAATAATATTTGAATCTTCTCTGAATTCTTTTATGTATGATTGGTTATCTTTGCAAGTCTCTTCGAATTATCCGTTTGGTTTGGCCAACTAGATTGGTAGTTCTTGCCATGGGAGAAGTGCTTAGCTCTGGGTTCGATCTTGCGGTGTCCTTTCCCAGTGACAGAAGGGGCAGCAAGGCACGTATTGCATCATTGCCATCGAGGATAACAAGATGGGGTTTATTTCATATTGCATGAATTTATCTCTCTACATCATGTCATCTTGCTTAAGGCGTTACTCTGTTTTTAACTTAATACTCTAGATGCATGCTGGATAACGGTCGATGAGTGGAGTAATAGTAGTAGATGCAGGCAGGAGTCGGTCTACTTGTCTCGGACGTGATGCCTATATACATGATCATACCTAGATATTCTCATAACTATGCTCAGTTCTGTCAATTGCTCAATAGTAATTTGTTCACCCACCGCAGAATACTTATGCTCTTGAGAGAAGCCACTAGTGAACCTATGGCCCCCGGGTCTATTCTCATCATATCAATCTCCATCACTTTAATATTGCTTTGCTTTTTATTTTGCCTTTTACTTTTTACTTTGCATCTCTATATCAAAAATACCAAAAATATTATCTATTATCTCTATCAGATCTCACTCTCGTAAGTGACCGTGAAGGGATTGACAACCCCTAATCGCGTTGGTTGCGAGGAGCTATTGCTTTTGTGTAGGTACGAGGGACTTGCGTGTAGCCTCCTACTGGATTGATACTTTGGTTCTCAAAAACTGAGGGAAATACTTACGCTACTCTGCTGCATCATCGTTTCCTCTTCGGGGAAATCCAACGCAAGCTCAAGAGGTAGCATAAACCGACTCCAAAACAATTTTTAAGGCAATATTTCTCCGTCTTGGAATATTTAGAAAAATAGAAAAATAAGTAGCGGTCCGGGAAGGACACGAGGGCCCCACGAGGGTGGTGGGCGCGCCCTACCCCCCTGGGCGCGTCCCCCTACCTCGTGAGCACCTCGTGTGCCCTCCGGACTCCGTTTTCTTGCACGATACTTATTTTGGTCGGTAAAAATTCATTATATATCCTCCCGAAGGTTTTGACTCCCGTATCACACAAATATCCTCTATTTTTGTTTCGAGCTGTGCTGCTGCAGATTAGATCAACATGTCGTCTCAAGATTCAGAGGAGGATTGCCCAGTTTCTTACCAGCCTTTGGATAAGAACATATTCAAGGACACCTACCCATATATATGGTACCCCGATGAGGAAGATGAATATGAACCAGTTCCCCCTCGTTTCGAGCAAGAAAGCAAAGAGGCATTATGCAAAAGGATAATAAAGCTTGAGATCGAGAATGATGAGTTGAGGATTGATAATTTCTCCCTCAGACGCAAGTTGGAGAAAGAGAAGGGCAAGCCTGCGTCATCGACAACACCTCCACCTTCTTCACCAACAAAGGAGATATAATCACATGGGTATGGGCACCCCCCTTGGCATCCGCCAAGCTTGGGGGAGGTGCCCCGGTATCGTATCACCATCACATCTCCTACCTTTACCGTTTTTCTTAGTTCGATCCTTTTAGTAGTATCTTGATCTAGTAGAATAAAGTTTATGACATGATCTAGTTTTGAGTTTTGCTTTATGATCTCTCTATGTAATCGAGTCTGTGAGCTATATATATATAATAAAGATTAGTGTTGAGTCAAGGGCTTGATTATTTTGCCATGATCCTGGGTGAATAAAAGAAAAGAAGAAAAAGAATAAAAAGAAACAAAGAGTTCATATTGATCTTATTGAAAGTAATGACTTCACATAGAAAGAGTATGATGATTAAAAGTTGTTGGGAGTTGGCAGCCATAGCTTTGGTCATCGTTGCAATTAATAGGAAGTAATAAGGAAAGAGAGGTTTCACATATAGATATATTATCATTGACATCTTTTATGATTGGGAGCACTCATTAAAATATGACATGCTAAAGAGTTGATGTTGGACAAGGAAGACAACATAATGAGTTATGTTTTCTTATATCTGAGATAAAGTATGTTGTCATGGATCCTCTAACGTGTTGAGCTTGCCTTTCCCCCTCATGCTAGCCAAATTCTCAGCACCAAGTAGAGATACTACTTGTGCTTCCAAATACCCTTAAACTAGTTTTGCCATGAGAGTCCACCATATCTACCTATGGATTGAGTAAGATCCTTCAAGTAAGTTGTCATCGGTGCAAAGCAATAAAAATTGCTCTAAATATGTATGATTGATTGGTGTGGGAGAAATAAGCTTTATACGATCTTGTGATGTGGAAGTAATAAAAGCGACGGACTGCATAATAAAGGTTCATATCACAAGGGGCAATATAAAGTGACGTTCTTTCGCATTGAGATTTTATGCATCCAACCATAAAAGCGCATGGCAACCTCTGCTTCCCTCTGCGAAGGGCCTATCTTTTATTATTATCTTCTACCTTGTGCAAGAGTCACGGTGATCTTCACCTTTCCTTTTTTTCATTTTATCCTTTGGCAAGCTCAGCATGTTGGAAAGAACATGATATATATATATCTAATTGGATGTAGGGAAGCATGAATTATTATTGTTGACATTACCCTTGAGGTAAAAGGTTGTGGGAAAAAACTATAAGCTCCTATCTTTCTCTGTGTCCGATTAAAACTCCGTAACCACAAGTATTGCGTGAGTGTTAGCAATTATGAAGGACTAGATGATAGTTGAGTATGCGGACTTGCTTTTTAGCTCTGACATAGACTCTTTCCGATGTTATGATAAATTGCAATTGCTTCAATGACTCAGGCTATAGTTTGTTGGTGCTCAATAAGGTTTCTGATTCATACTTTTGCATTGTGAATAGATCATCACTTGAACATAAGTAATCATATGACAAAATCTATATATGTTGCTGTTATGAGAATAATCATGATGCCTTCATGTCCGTATTTTATTTTTATCGGCGCCTCTACCTCTAAACATGAGGACATATTTATTGTTATCGGCTTTTCGCTTCAGGACAATCGAGGTCTAAGCTTGGGGGAGTTGATACGTCCATTTTGCATCATGCTTTTATATCAATATTTATTGCATTATGGGCTGTTATTTCACATTATGTCACAATACTTATGGCTATTCTCTCTTATTTTACAAGGTTTACATAAGGAGGGAGAATGCTGGCAGCTGGAATTCTGGGCTGGAAAAGGAGCAAATATTAGAGACCTATTCTGTGCAACTCCAAAACTCCTGAAACTCCACGGAACATCTTAAAATAAATAAAGAAAAATCCTCACCAAAGATGAAGGCCAGGGGGGCCACACCCTGTTCACGAGGGTGGGGGCGCCCCCCCTTAGGGCGCACCCCCTACCTCGTGGGCCCCCTAGTGGCTCTCCGACGCCCATCTTCTCCTATATGAAGTCTTTCCATGAGAAAAAAATAGGAAGGAACCTTTCGGGACGATACTCCGCCTCCACGAGGCGGAACCTTGGCGGAACCAATCTAGAGCTTCGGCAGAGCTGTTCTGCCGGGGACACTTCCCTCCGGGAGGGGGAAATCATCACCAACGCTCCTCTCATCGGGAGAGGGCAATCTCCATCAACATCTTCACCAGCACCATCTCATCTCCAAACCCTAGTTCATCTCTTGTATCCAATTCTTGTCTCCAAGTCCGGGATTGGTGCTAGTAGGTTGCTAGTAGTGTTGATTACTCCTTATAGTTGATGCTAGTTGGTTTATTTGGTGGAAGATCATATGTTCAGATCCTATATGCATATTATTACCCCTCTGATTATGAACATGAATATGCTTTGTGAGTAGTTACGTTTGTTCCTGAGGACAAGGGAGAAGTCTTGCTATTAGTAGTCATGTGAATTTGGTATTCGTTCGATATTTTGATGAGATGTATGTTGTCTAGCCTCTAGTGGTGTTATGTGAACGTCGACTACATAACACTTCACCATTATTTGGGCCTAGAGGAAGGCATTGGGAAGTAATAAGTAGATGATGGGTTGCTACAGTGACAGAAGCTTAAACCCTAGTTTATGCGTTGCTTCGTAAGGGGCTGATTTGGATCCACGTGTTTCATGCTATGGTTAGGTTTACCTTAATACTTTTGTTGTAGTTGCGGATCCTTGCAATAGAGGTTAATCATAAGTGGGATGCTTGTTCAAGTAAGAACAGAACCCAAGCACCGGTCCACCCACATATCAAATTATCAAAGTACCGAACGCGAATCATATGAACGTGATGAAAACTAGTTTGACAATATTCCCATGTGTCCTCGGGAGCGCTTTTCCTTATATAAGAGTTTGTTCCGGCTTGTCCTTTGGTACAAAAAGGATTGGGCCACCTTGCTGCACCTTATTTACTTTTGTTACTTGTTGCTCGTTACAATTTACCTTATCACAAAACTATTTGTTACCACTTATTTCAGTACTTGCAGAGAATACCTTGCTGAAAACCGCTTATCATTTCCTTCTGCTCCTCGTTGGGTTCGACACTCTTACTTATCGAAAGGACTACGATAGATCCCCTATACTTGTGGGTCATCATAGTTCTCTTGTCTTGGTGGAGAAGGAGGTTGATGAGGTTCATCTTGGTGTACTTCCTCGTTTTCTTCATCTTGGTGCGTCCCACTTGTGGATGCTTCCGTATTAACTCTTGGTTCACCTTGTCGTGAGGTAGAAGCTTCCACTTGGACGGACGAGGTACTCTCCTTCACCTCCGTTGGATGAATCTTGCCAATAGACAAGTCTTGGATTGCTTCCGAAGGATCTTTATCTCCTACATCAATTGGCAATTGCTCTACTTGCGAGCCGTTAGATTCATCAAACTTCACATCTACCGTCTCTTCAACCTTTCGGGTGAAATTGTTGTAGACACGGTAAGTGTGAGAGTTTGAGCCATAACCAAGTAGGAAACCTTCATGAGATTTAGGAGCAAATTTGGAACGATGATGCTATTCAAGAATGTAACACTTTGAGCCGAGTACTCGAAAGTATCCAACTTGGGGTTTGTTACCGGTGAGAAGCTCGTATGCCGTCTTACCGAGTAGCTTGTGAAGATACAAGCGATTTGTTGCATGACAAGCTGTCTCAACCGCTTCCGCCCAAAAGTGTTTTGGAGTCTTGTACTCATCAAGCATCGTTCTTGCCATCTCAATAAGAGTCCGGTTCTTCCTCTCAACAACTCCATTTTGTTGAGGTGTGTACGTAGCTGAGAACTCGTGTGAAATACCTTCTTCGTCAAGAAAGGTATCCACATTTGCGTTCTTGAACTCCATTCCATTGTCGCTGCGAACCTTCTTGATCTTCACTTCAAATTGATTTTGGGCCTTCCTAGAGAAGTTCTTGAAGATCTTTTGGACCTGCGATTTATCATCAAGAAAGAGCACCCACGTAAATCTTGAAGAATCATCAACTATAACTAGACCAAATGAGTTACCACCGAGACTCTTGTAGGCATTGGGACCAAAGAGATCCATATGAAGTAGCTCGAGCGGTCTTCTCGTGGTCATAATGTTCTTCACGGGGTGACTTCCTCCAACTTGTTTTCCTGCTTGACAAGCACTACAAAGTCTATCCTTGTCAAATATAACATCTTTTACTCCAAGGATATGATCACCTTTAATAAGCTTATCAAGATTTTGCATGCCCACATGACCTAATCTTCTATGCCACAACCAGCCTTTTGAAGATTTTGCAATTAAGCAAGTTCTAGGTTGAGCCTTTTTAGTGAAGTCAACAATGTAAAGATCACCTCTACAAATACCGGTAAAGACCATTTTATGATTATCTCTACGAAACACTTGGCAATCTACTTCACTGAATAGGACATTGAAACCGAAATCAGCAAGTCTAGATACTGAAAGTAAATTATACCCAAGCGATTCAATGAGCATGACATTTTGTATGGAGCTATCATGTGAGATGGCCACCTTACCAAGGCCAACCACCTTACCCTTTGAGTTATCACCAAAAGTGACGTACTTCCGAGGGCAGTCGTTTTCAGCAAGCTCACGAAACATGTCTTTGTCTCCGGTCATATGATCAGTACATCCACTATCAAGGACCCATTCCTTTCCTCCAGCCATGTAGCCGCGAAGATTAGCCATAAGACCAAAGTGTCTCATCGCATCATCAAGATCATAGTCACTATCATCATCCTCATCATAGTATCCATGTTCAACATCGTCAAGTGATGGATCAATTCCTAGACAGAGTGATTCATTAGATAAATTATCATCACAATAGTCATCTTTATGAAATCTAATGGCTTTGGAGATGATATTACTAATGATTCCAACATCTCCTTTGGCACGCATGAGATCACGAAGCTCAAACAGGCAATCATCAAACTTAGGATCACTAGTAATCAACAGAACTCGGTGGCGCCGGATAGAAAGTTTCGGTAGGGCCGAGTTTGACTTTTGGTTTGGAACATATGTGGATGTGAGAAAGTGGTTGAGGGCTTTGGAGCATATCACTAAGCACTTTGAGCAAGCAAGCCATTAAGCAACACCTCATCCCCTTTTAATAGTATTGGCTTTTCCTATGGACTCAATGTGATCTTGGATCACTAAAAATAAAAATGTAGTCTTGACACTAGTAGAAAAAGGGGCTTTTGTCCCGGTTGGTAAGGCCCTTTAGTCCCGGTTTTCGTACCGGGACTAAAGGGTCGTTACTAATGCCTCTCCCCTTTAGACCGAGATCCTCTAACCACCCCTCATTATTTCAAATCATCTAACTTCCCGAACGGTCACCCATCCTCCCACTCCCCCAGCCTGAGCACGCTTAACTTCCGGGTTCTATTCTCCCTCGTTTCCAAGTCTGCACTTGTTGTTTTCCTGACAATAGTAAGATGTCAATCCTATTAACCTTCGGGAATTTTGCTTGAGCATGAAGTGACACATTTCACTGTTTGAGTTTGAAACTATTGTTTTAAAAAACAATAATTATTTAGTAACACTAATATTTCTTGAATAATTAGTTTGGCCATTGTTTGACCACAGTTTGACCACAATTTGACCACAGTTTGACCATATTTGACCAAAATTCGAAATAACTAAAATAATTATTTAGTAACACTAATATTCTAGAATAATTAGTTTGACCATTGTTTGACCACTGTTTGACCAGATTTGACCACATTTTTTCCAAAAAAATATTGAAAATATTTTTTTTCTGTTACTAGTGGCGCACCTACCAAATGGTGCGCCACTAGTAAGTTTGAAATTTTTTCGATTTTTTCCACTCTAGATCTTAAAAGCCCCGTAACTTTTTTCTGTTAGGTTTTTGAGGATTTTGAAAATGTTTAACCTGTTAAATTTGGATGTAACTTTTCGAGTAGATGGTTTTTCATATTAAAAAACTTTTTAATCTGAGTTCGTATGCAAAAGTTATGCCCATTTTACAAATTCCAGAGAGATTTTGTAAATAAAGTCGAAATTCATATTTGTAAATTTTCCCAACAACTAGACCACATATCACATGGGAAACTTATTTTATTTTATTTTTTTGACATTTCCATCATTTTCTTTTGTTTTTTCTAAAACTGAAAAGGCGGTCCACGGGGGGAGGGGAGTTTGAAAATGGGACCTTTAGTACCGGTTTGTGCCATGAACCAGTACTAATGCCTCAAAGGCCATTAGTACCGGTTGGTGGCACCAACCGGGACTAAAGGTCTAACCTTTAGTACCGGTTGGTGCCACCAACCGGGACTAATGGGCATCGCAGGGCATCGCACCCTTTAGTCCCGGTTGGTGGCACCAACCGGTACTAAAGGTTAGACCTTTAGTCCCGGTTGGTGGCACGAACCGGAACTAAAGGGCCCAGGTGAACCGGGACTAATGCCTTAGCCGCACGAACCGGGATAAATGCACCCATTGGTCCCGGTTCTGGACTGAACCGGGACTAATGGAGTTACTCGGCCTGGACCAAAGCCCCCTTTTCTACTAGTGTGAGCTTTGAGCTTGAGCCAATCCTTCGTCCTTAACATTTTGAAGGGGTTCCACATCCTATTGTCCATGCCACTCCATCTGTTGAATTTGTCTGAAATATACTAGATGAAAACATTAGTCCAACAAAAGATATGTTGACATTAATTACCAAAACCATCCAGGGAGCACTTGTGCTTTCACTCGGGAAAAAGACTCTCTAGGGCAGCTGGTCAACACGGCCGGCGGACGAACCCTAGGTACGGGCGGCGCGGCCCCCGGCGGCGGTCATGGAGGCCGACCGCCCCAGGGGCGGCGCGCGGGTGCGGAAGCGGCGGCGGCTAGGGTTTAGAACCCGGAAACTGATACCATGTTAGAAGGGAGAGAGGGATTTGGTGGAATAGTTCGTTGTATTGTTTGAGCCTCGTGGGCACATATATAGGAATACTTTCTACTTGAAGCACGTTACTCAACAGGAGAGAATGGTAACTAACCTACTGTGTGAGCGTGATTCTTCCACGGGAACGGTCCAAAGTTGATTAGGATTATATTACTTTTTGCTCAAAAGAGAAGCTACTAGGTGCACCCTTGGTGCTTGGATTTGGTGTTCACGCGAGGAAAAAGGTAGGAATCGAGAATTCTTTATGTTGCCGGAGGAGCAAGGCAACGCAAGGGAAGGAAGGACTGCCGGCCCACAAATGCTCGGTCGGTGATCACCAATACGCACCCTGGTCTGCTAGCTCTAGGCTGATTCTGACCTTCCCTGCAAGCCACTGCGGCTCGACAGCCCAATCAGCAGCGGCATAAATATGCTTCCTGCCATAGCTTCCTAATTCTCTTCTCTTATCTACTTGTAGTACGTGTTCTTTGCCCTCCACCGCGGCCAGAGAAGGAGGAGCATCGATCCATGGCGCGCTTCTTCGGCCGCCTGTGGGACAGAGCTCAAGGTAACCAATCTTGTAAATTTCTTTCTATTTTCTTGATCCATTCGTGTGGTGTAACGGGTTGGTTGGTCGCAGGCAAGCTGGATGTTGTAAGGATATGTGAGAAGGTGTTCGACGAACTGGCTGTCCTCAACGCCGAGAAGAACGCCAAGCTCCTGGACGTCAAAAATCTCCACGTCGCCACCCTCATGGTTTACAAGTGAGAAGGATACCGCGCTCGTGTTTTAGCATCCATCTCTTTCGCCTCATGCATCCTCTGCTCTCGTTTCCTGATTAACTAACTTTGATCTGATCCATCTCGTTGGGCGTCTCATCCAGCTCCATCAACAAGCAGCTGGTGGGGCCTCACAAGGACCCTCCATGCATGCAGGTCGTCAAGGGAAAAGCGGAGGTCTCTGCTCTCTTCCTACTTCTGAAATTTCTATGTCCATGGCCTTCTGCTCAGCTATGGGAGTGATTTGGTTTTATATATCGACTGCAGGGGTTCCGCGACAAGGGGATAACGCAGCAGGAGTTCCGGGAGCTGATCATGGAGTGGGTGAGGATGGACCTCCGCCTCGTCCTCGCCAACAAGGCCGCGGTGGCCGTCCTGGCGGCGCCGCTGCTCGCCGTCACGGCCAAGAACGCCGGCAGGCAGGTGCCGAGGATGAGGGACGCGGTGGACAAGGTGCCCACGCCGCTGCTCTTCGTCGTCTTCTCCGCCGGGCTCATGCTCCTGCAGGACATCCGGGCAGGCAAGCAGTGAACACCTCAACCGGTCGCCGCGTTGCCTTTTCTGATATATAGATGAGCAATGCGCGATGCGGCGATGTGTTTAAGATGAATGTGCACCTTTATTGGAAAATGTGTATGCATTTCAGGCACCTCGGTGTGAAAATTTGTAGCCAAACAAAGTGGTAAAGGGCTGTACGTATTGGCATTCGATCTTAATATGGTTATTATTTCTCGGCGGCTACACAACTGAATTTGTAGAAGTTCAGTGTCCCTGCGTTTGAAGGGCGGGTGCATAGTACTCCTACTCCTTAATACTTCCTCTGTTTCTTTTCACTCCACATATAAGATTTGTTTGAACTCAAACTTTATAAAGTTTGACCAAATTTATATGAGAATATATCAACATCTACAATATTAAAGTAATACAATATATGAACATTAATTTCACAATGCATCTAATGATATTGATTTCATATTGTGAATGTTAATATTTTTTTCCATAAAATTGATTAAACTTTACGAAGTTAGACAAATGTTACTCCCTCCATCCGGAATTACTTGTCTTGAAAATGGATAAAAATGATGTATCTAGAACTAAAATACGTCTAGATACATCCATTTCTCCGACAAGTATTTCCGGATGGAGGGAGTATATGCAGAGTAAAAAGAAACTAATCTTCATATTGTGAAATGTTAAATACCCTACATCTTGGTGCAGGAATTTATAGTAATAAGTAAAATATATGAGCGTAAAGCTCGTTCACATTCTTGTCATATATGAACGAAAATAGGCTTAGCCGTAAATGGAGGCTGATTGCATGTTATATTGCATCGTGACCTTCTCGCTTTGGAAGAATGATTTGTTTCTAAAAATGTGAATTTTCAATAAAAATCCCTTGATAAAATATATAAAAGAAGTACAAATACTTGATGATGTGGATGCTTAGACGACATTTGAGGTGAGATCGACTATTTATGAGATAAGTATAATTCGTGGGATCAACTATTTATGAGTACATCATAGTATTACATAACAAAGTATGAAGGTTCATAATTGTGATAGCAGCTTAGACAGTGCTTTGCTAACAATTGTAGCATACTTACACTTAGACTATGCCGCAACATAACTCTCATTTGTGCGGTTCCGCATAATCACAAACCACAACCAGAGCCATTCAAGCCATTATACATTGATTACGAGGATCAACAATTAATAAAAAAAGGGTAATGCATTTTGTTTAACCATTTAACAAATTATACAAGGATTCAAAAGAAGATGTGTGCAATGGGCATTACCAACTTCATTTCTTAAGAGCATTCTATTATGTTTTCATGTTATCTTTTTCATAACAATAGGATGAGTTGAAGTGATATACAAATAATGCTGCATAAAATTTGATTGCTTCTCCTATTCTATTAAAAAGGTAAAATAAATTTGCCCCATTGCCAACTTCATTTCTTAATGGCACAACTGATCAGTCGTCTAGGAGCACATTGACTTTTAAAAAGGTAAAATAAGGTTGCCCCATGTGGCTTGTGTTCTAAGGCACAATGGACTTTTTATTCGCTTTACTTCTATGAAGTGTTCTTCACTTGTTTCTATTTATGAGCGAGAAAGTTTCCTCGCGGCTGATCATGTACGTGGTTACTTTTGATCACACACAAGTATCAATATGGCCCGCTTATGTTACCTTGTTTCCGAGTCCTCGTTTTTCATGTGCTCACTTCACCAGCGCTGCAACTTTCGCACACCACCACCTTAGTCTCTCTCGGCTCCTCCATGCCTCCACCTCCACTCACACGACGATGAGGGTGGCAGCCTCGGATCTTAGGTGCCGCGTGAGGCGGAGGCCACCATGGATCTCATGGGCACGAGTTAGATAGTAGCCGTAGTGGATCTCATGGTCACTAGTGACACCACCTCCACTCCCTCTCATGTCTCCACGCCTAGAACGTGTATCTCTTCCAAAAATGGAAAGTGAGATGGAGGGTTGGCCCAACATGGCTTTTTTGGAGTGTCTGATACTAATAGCTAGTCTATCCCCTTCTGTAAGAATCTTTTACATGTTGTGTCAAAGTTAAGTTTGGTTAAAGTACCACTTGTAGTGTGCATAGAGGGGAGGGAGATTTCTTTGCGCCAGAACATATAAGTGTCATCCCTTTTATGTTCAAAATTTAAAATATGAGTCAACAAATGCCAACAATAAGTAGGTACAAGAATAAGGTATTGATATAAACTACAGAGTAGGTATCTCCAAATTCTTATAAGAACCTCTTTTCTTGCGGGTAATACCCACAAGACAACAACAGCGATGAGCTAACCGGTATACAGGGTTCTTTAGTTTTTCACAGGAATGCAACACAGAATTTAAAATATGCACATACTCCCTCCGTTTAGAATTACTTGTCGCAGAAATGGATGTATCTAGACGTATTTTAGTTCTAGATATATCCATTTTCGAGACAAGTAATTCTGAACGGAGGGAGTAGTACTCAGTCGTCTACTACATGTTTTGAATTAAAACTGAAAGAACGGGAAATATATTGGTGAGCCTGGCCCTGGAGGATATGCTGCGTAAAGCTTCTGTGTGCCCGTAGCATAGTCACGAAAAGGTGCGAGGGAGATCTATCGTCCACAATATTAGATTAGCCAAAAGCCAAAACCAGAATCACACACCGCCCGGAGACCTGAGATACTACTTCTGTTCTCTTCTCCCCCCCTTTTCCGAGCCCCCCACCCGTCATCTCTCCAGCCTCCGCCGACGCCCGACGCCATGGGGCAGGCCTGGGCGTCTCTGCAAGAGAAGCTCCAAGGTACTCCCACCCACCCCTACGCCGTCCCTTCGATCCGTCCGCCCCTCTTCCTCTCGGAGCTGAAGCACGAATCGAATTGGCGCAGGGCGGCACTGGAAGGAGAGGCAGGTGCGGAAGATCACCGACAAGGTGTTCGACCGGCTCACCGAGGACACCCAGAAGCCCGAGAAGGACGCCCTCAAGTTCGAGGAGGTCTACATCGCCGTCCTCTGCGTCTACAAGTACGACAGCCGGCCCAATCCCACATGAAATATTTTTTTTTTCAGCGTCTATTTGTTCCTGCGATTCTTCTTAGATGTTCCTGATGCTTCCTGCTGTTTTTGGTCGGCAGTGACATCAACAAGTACTTGCCGGGGCCGCACTACGACCCCCCGTCCAAGGAGAGGCTCAAGGAACTCATGAGAGTAATCACAGTCTCCCCTTCCCCTTATCCAGTTTTTGTGATTTATTTGGTCAACTGGATATCGTGTTCTTCACCTGTGTGTTCTACTTAAGCAAAGTAATCTTGATTTCTGCTTTTCCTTCCCTGAACATGTCAAGAATACTCTTTATATAAGCTTAATTAGCGATTCATGTGCAATCTGTTGTCTATGGTGCGCCCTTATGCTAAAGTTAGTATACATTGTTCACAATTCTGAACTTATCACCCAGATAGCTCTGAATACCATTTTCTTGCCCGCGGAATTTTCCATTGTTTTATGTGCTCTAGTCTACGATGCTGTCATATAGAGTATATTTGTAGGGAATTAGTATTGTTTATAACTGTGAACTAGTCACCTTGATTCCTCCGAGTATCTTTCTTTTCTGTCGACGAAATGTCCTATGTTACAGCTTTGATTTTTATAGACAAACAAGTTACAACTCTGATGGATATCTCAAACACGCAGGAATTTGACATCGACATGAACGGTCTCCTGGACCGCGAGGAGTTCGCGGAGTTCATCCGGAAGCTGACCGCGGAGTCACTCTGCGCGATCAGCCTCAAGCTGATCATCACGCTGGTCGCCGCCCCTGCGCTGGCGCTGGCGACCAAAAGGGCAACCGAGGGCGTCCCCGGCGTCGGCAAGGTAGTGCACAAGGTGCCCAATGCCATATACGCCGCCGCCATCACCATGGCTGCCGTGCTCATCCAGAGATCCGCCGAGGGCGTTGAGTAGAAGCAGCATCATCGGCATTGCGCCGTGAACTGTAGATGCAACCAGGCAACCAGTGGGGTTGTAAATCTTCTGTGATTTGCCGTGTGAAATGTGATGCCCTCTGGGACTTGTATTTTTTCTGTAATATCGTCCAGTTTGTGCTTCTTGGTGTTGCTAGCCTGGTGCCCTGGTTGGATTCAGGGCATGAACAATGGCTGGATTCAGGAAATAAAGACAGTAATGGCTTCTTGACATGATAAATTCAGGTACTGAATAAAGTCGTGGTCCTACTACTCTTGGCGATGCTTTGCTGCTTTGAGATTGCTCTTCTTTTGATGCACGATATATTCCTTTTCTTTCAGTCTCTTAACTTTTTTATCTTTTGATGAGAGGTTCTGTTAACTCCCTTTTCTTTTAGTTTTTTAACTTTTTTTTTGACAAACTGTTTCTTAACTCTTTTCTTTTGAGAGGTTCTGTTAACTCTTTCCGGCCATTAAGAGAACACAGTTTCTGCTAAAACAGCTCTTTTGAGAAATATTCTGTTAACACAGTTTTGTAGTGGCGGCTACGCGAGCGCCGCCTGATGGGAAAGGATAGTGGGCCGGCCACTGTGCAGCTCATTAATAATTATTTCTGTTAAAAGATAAAAAATAAAAAATAAAAATTTTGCAGTGGAGAATTTTGTATATGTAAATTAAAAATGGTTCCTAGAAATTTCCATTCATGTTCCTAGAAATAAATGTTCTTATATGCAAAAAAAGGTTCATACCAATTAAAAATGGTTCACCATGAATGGAAAAAAAATTATGCACATATCTTTTGAAAAGTTCGTGTATGTCAGAAAAATGGTTCATGTGTGAATATATTGTTCATGAATTGTTTAAAAATATATTCACATATGCCCCTCCAGATTCTAGAAATACAAAATATGAAGAAGAAAAGAAATAGAAAACCGAAATATTGGAAAATAAATAGAAACGGCAGGATGTGATGTATATTTAGGGAAAGCGCCAAACATATCCTAATACACCCACTCCCCCCCCCCCCCCCCCCCCCCGGCAGTGCTTCTGTAAACAGTCTTATACAAAACTGAGAAATGTGAGTACTATACAAGAATTATTTCAAAACTTGTAATATGTCAAAATATTATTTCCAAAATTTGAAAATGTTATGCGCATATTGCTCAGGTAACCTTGCTTGTTGTTTTTCTTTTCTTTTCTGCTAATGCCGAAAACACAGCAATTGAGCCATATGGGAATGAATATATCTTGGTGGAATAACATATGCTTCGCCATTTCTTGGAAGCTAACAATTATTCCTTTCTGTTGCTTTTTTGCCCCTTTTGGAATGACTTACGAAATACAGATGTCTTAACAGGATAGATACTACAGGACGGGGAGGAGATGCCGGTTCCTTGTTGGTGTCACCTTGTTTCCGTTCCTTGCTCAAAATGTTTTTTCCAATGTCATAACAGTGATTAATTGAGTCGTGAATGACTCCCTACTGCACAAAATGCTGCATCCATCATGTGCATTGCCTAAACCTGATAGCAATCAGTTACACTCGAGTTCTAAAACCCTCCCGAAGGTCCCAAGCAGACAGACAGTTCTAGCATAAAAAATTCTCCTCTACGTGCTTTAAGCTAAGGACACATAAGATAAATATAAACTGCCACACCATTTTCGGATCTGAGTGGGTGTTCAAATTAGGCGGCGGCAGCAACCATAGCAGTGCGAGCAGTCGTGAAAGTCGAGATCAATGCTCCAAGCTGCAGTTTGTCATTGCAGGCGAAGGTTAGTCGATACCTGCACAGAAATGATGTCAATAACGTTGCTGACTGTTTGAAGAGGCACTGCCAAAAGAATTATCTGACTTTTGGTCCCAGTACTTCGGGAATATAACAATTCAACAAGTCAAAAGAAAAATATAATCTTAGCTCATTCCTGGGGAATATTTCCGATGATCATTTTAGATCATACTCCCTCCGTCTGGAAATACTTGTCGTCAAAATGAATACAAATGGATGTATCTAGAATTAAAATACATCTAGACACATTCATTCTTCGGACAAGTATTTTCGGACGGAGGGAGTATAAGGAATCCAGTACAGTACAAACCCAAACATTCCAGATAAGCAAAAGGTTTCCTGGGCATAATTGCTTCGTTGAAACTACCACATTTTTCACTTTCTGAAAATCAACATGTTGGACGTGTAGAGAACACACATGCCAAGTTAACCAAATACAAATTATGCTTTGGAGTGTGGCACTGTTTCGGCAACATGATTTGTGTCGCTTGTTGCTTTGCTTACAGTTGACTAAAGTCTAAAGCCTAAAGGAATGACCATGCTCACCAAGCCAGCCTGGCCATACCATTACAGTTACTAAGCTATGGTAAGTACTTCTTGTGTGAACTAAAATGACTACCGGAATAACACAATAAGCATAAACCATATCATCAGAACAAGTCAGGTAAGTTAACTTGTGAGAGGTGAGCACACAGTGTTACTATTACAGTTAGGTGTCGTGATGTGAGCAGAATCATCGGCAAAATATATCTAATCGATGACAACTTTGGATAAAATTGAACTTTAAAAGTATAGACACGACATACTCGATATCTGCCAAATCATTAATCAACTTTACTCGTACATTGGATGGCATATTAATTTTGAACACAAACCTGCAAAAAATTAATTGAAATAATTAAAAGGAAGCTTAGTAGGATTTGGAGAATAAGGAAGCTTAGAAGGAACGAAAGGGAGAGGGAGCACTTACATAGTGACCTCCCGTATGATATCAATCAAGGCCAGACCTTTTCTCATCTTTGTATCAGATATATCTGAAAAAGATATGGATACAGATTGCACATTAAGCACACATTTAGATCATGAATTGTGAAAGATGGTAATGGTAATTAGGAGTACATTTGAAGCTGGTTGAAAATGGTTCATTTAGTAACCAACTCGCTATCTGCTCAATATCTTTAGGCATGGGATTTCCCGTGCAAAGGTAAACAGCTTCTTCTGTTATTTGTGAGGATGCCATGTGTGTTGACTGCATACAAAAGGCAATGCATGTCAGTATAAAGCAAAGGTACATCAGGTCATGGAACAAAACAATGGATAAGAATATAGCAGCTTTGAAATATTAAAAAAACTTGAGATTATTCAGACGTAACCTGCAATATATTCAAAGCCTTCCTCATGTCACTGTTACTTAACCGCACAAGGGCTGTCAAGCCACCCTTATCGACATCAAGTCTGCAAGAACAAGCATAAACCTAGTGTTGCCATACTCAAATATATAGAAAAATAAAAATAAAAATTACTGACTTCTAAAGTCCCAACAGAGTACTGAAGTTAAGGATAGAAAACTGAGGAACCTGACAAAAGGTCCAGATTCCAAACATAATCTTACAACAAAAGGGTAAGTTCTTACCCCTCAGATTTTATTACATGTTGAAGACGCTCACTAACATTAGTGCCATCAAGTGGAGCAAATCTAAACCTAGTGCACCTTGATTGTAGTGCTGGAATTATTTTGTTCACATGGTTGCATATCAGTGCAAACCTTGTGCTCCTTGTATACTTCTCAATGACTGCAAGTCGGATCAATGTAAATATTTAATGAAAATAATAATATCATCTGGGTAAAAAAAAGGACGAAAGAATAGAAAAACCTCTTCGCAATGCAAATTGTGCATCCTTGGTCATGGCATCGGCTTCATCCAAAAGGACCAACTTAACAGCAGGCTTTGCTCTACAGTTAACAGCATTGTGAAGAAGTGAAGAACAATACTATAATTGCTTAATACTGCAATAAATCTTCTTTCTTCAACAGTTCATTCAACCATACTAGCAACCCAATGCAGTTAAGGAATCAAGTGTGGGTATCAATAGACGCATGCAAGTAAGCAACTCTAGCACAGGTATTTAATTCAGATTGTAATTGCATACTTACAAGATACTTACAACCATACAACCTCATGTTAATACGCATGCAAGTAAGCAACTCTAGCACAGGTATTTAATTCATATTGTAATTGCATACTTACAACCATACGACCCCATGTTAAAACTAAGGGATCCTTTTCTTAGCAAGCTACTGGAGTTCCACATTAGAACAATGATAGGGCCAATGGAAATCATCTATTAAGCCAAGCACAATACAAGGAACACCAGCCACCCACATGCATCCACACAAAAAAAAGGTAAGAATATTCACAATTTTTTGCAACGAAAAATAGCACTTAGTGTATACCCAAAAGAGAGGCTGTGTGCACTAGCAAAGTCCTGTATCTGCTGCCTTACAACACCAATCCCACGTTCATCTGATGCATTGAGCTCAAGAATCATGTTGCCATACTGTGAGCCATATATCTTCCTCGCGACAGCGAGTATTGTTGATGTTTTCCCAGTGCCAGGTGGACCATAGAGCAACAAATGTGGAAGCCTATTCTCATCTGTAAGCCTATCAACTACAATAAATAAAATGATATAAACTTATTAGATTACCTCACAGATTCAAAGTGCGGAAACAGAATCATGCATTAAAGGTTTTTTTTTTGGCCAAGCTAGTACTAGGTAATAATAAAATGTGTGACAGCTTACAGAGAGCTTGATTTTGGGGCGAAAAAACCCAATCTGACAACAGATACATACAAAATCACTCGAGAAAACCACTCTTCACCCCCAAATCACAGGTCACATTAGCAGTGCGCCATTGTGATAGTGTCTAACCTAACCTCTAAAGCATCAAATAAATCTCAAACAGCACACTGCTATATTAGAGAAGTCCAAAATCCTAACCATATGAAACTGTTGGAATTTTGCTAGTAGGCCTTTGGCCCAAAGCCCAACTAAAATTCTGAAATTCTCTTGGCCCATTCATGCACACATGTGAGTGGAGTGAGTGAGGCTAAAGTTTAGTCTCACCTTGGAAGTTGAGAGAGAGTTGCACCTCCTTATAAGGTGAGCTCTTCTACCACTTGTATGAGCATGAGAAAAGGAGACCTACACGCGCGCTCCTCCTCCTCGCTCGCCTCGCCACGCCTCGCCTCGCGAGCTCGCTCGCCTCGCCTCGCCACGCCACGCCTCATCACGACGCGCCGCGGGTTGCGGGATTGAGCCGAGCCGGGGATAGAGCTATGCACGTTGTCTATATTTTTGCTGCATGGGGAAATTAATGAGTCATTAATTAATAATTAACGAACGCGTTAATTACTGAACCGTTTCCGATTCTTTTGGATCGTGACGACTCGGACGTGGGGTTTACTCCCACGACCTACCCGGCCCGCAATATATAGTCAGGCAGACGTCTACCCTAGCCGCCGCTTTGTATGGTTTCCCATCACCGTTCCAGATCATTGCGCCGCCAAGCTAGTCTTCTCCATCCCTCCTTCCGGCGTGCACCGCGAGAAGGGACAACAGGCCTCCGGAACCCCGCCTCTCGTGATCCTGTACGGGAGAGGGGCGATCAGGTTTTTGAGGAGCGCACTCGCGCGACTGCTGACAGCGACGACTTCGCGAACGACGACTTCTTCCCCGACCTCGTCAACCTCATCCTCGACGACATGGACGACAACATCAACGCCGGCGGTGCTGCACCCGCTGCACCGTATGTGATTCTATCCTTCCTGTTCGAGATCGTGATAGAATTCATGTTTCTAGTATGTGCCCTAGATGTGATATGTTCATCTGCTATGCTAGTTCGCATGATTAGTTTAATCTCTGCTGCTGTGGTCATGATTTATATTCTGTTTATTCGGATTAAATCTCGTAGTAATTTGCTCATATTTCCAACAATCCAAAAACCTGATTATAGGCAATTTACTCCGAGTGGTTTTGCTGCGCATCTGAAACCGCCTGCCTTTAAGGGGGCGCAATATAAGAGGTGGCGCACGAGAGCAGTCTACTGGTTTCAGACCATGGACTGCTATGATGCCACCAAGGGCAAGCCTGAGGGCGATCTTAATCCAGCACAGCTGGAAGCTTTTGAGAAGATCGATACCCTCTTTAAAGGCGCTCTTCTGAGTGTCCTTGATGACTCCATTGTGGATTCGTATATGTCATTTGACAACGGCAAGGACATGTGGGCTGCGCTCGAGGCCAAGTTTGGTGCCTCGGACGCCGGCAGCGAGTTGTACGTCATGGAGCAATTCTATGACTACAAGATGACTGATGAGCGCCCTGTTGTACAGCAGGCTCATGAGATACAGTCGCTCGCAAAAGAATTTGAGTACTTCAAGTGTGTGTTGCCAGACAAATTTGTTGCCGGAGGCATCATTGCCAAGCTTCCACCTTCGTGGAACAATTTTGCTACTTCCCTGAAACACAAGAGACAGGAGTTTTCCGTTGCGGATCTCATTGGTACTCTTGATGTTAAAGAGAAGGCGAGAGCAAAGGACACATGTGCTCGAGTTGCTGAGGGAGGTTCTAGTGCCCACATGGTACAGAAGAAGAACTCCTAGCCCAACAAGTACAAAAACAATAAGAACAAAACTCAGGGCAAGGCAAGTTTGATACAAAGAACAAGCTATCACATTCTACCAACTTTAAGAAGAATTCTCATAAGAAGGGGAAGGGACTTTGCCATGTCTGCGGTGATCCTAATCACTGGGCTCCAAAGTGTCCTAACCGCTTTGAGGAGCGCGAACATGATAAGAGCGGCAAGTCTGCTAATGTTGTCATCGGTGATACTGATATGAAGGAATCAGGGTACGGTATTTTTCCTACCATCCTTTCAGTATTTCAATCCCCTGATTGGTTAATTGACACCGGTGCCAATGTACATGTTTGTGCTGACGCCTCCATGTTTTCTTCTTACCAGGCAACAGGGACTTCACCCGTGCTGATGGGGAACGGGTCACATGCCATCGTTTGAGGTGTTGGTACGGTCGATCTGAAGTTTACTTCGGGGAAGACTGTGCGTCTGAAGAACGTTCATCATGTGCCGTCCATCAATAAAAATCTCGTTAGCGGTTCCCGTTTATGTCGAGATGGTTTTAAGTTGGTTTTCGAATCCAATAAAGTTGTAATTTCTAAGTGTGGACAATTTGTTGGAAAAGGCTATGAGTGCGGAGGCTTGTTCCGCCTATCTTTGTCAGATATTTGCACTAAAGTTATTAATAATATTTGCCACAATAATGAGTCTGATATTTGGCATTCACGACTCTGTCATATTAACTTTGGTTGCATGACGCGGTTAGCCAATATGAATTTAATTCCGAAAATCTCTACTGTCAAAGGCTCCAAGTGCCAAGTATGTGTGCAAGCTAAGCAACCTCGTAAGTCCCATAAGACTGCAGAGGCAAGAGACTTGGCGCCACTAGAGCTTATACATTCTGATCTTTGTGAGATGAACGGCGTGTTGACAAAAGGTGGAAAGAGATACTTCATGACGTTGATTGATGACTCCACTAGATATTGTTATGTGTATCTTCTGAAATCAAAAGATGAGGCTTTGACTTTCTTTAAAAACTATAAAGCTGAGGCAGAGAACCAACTTGATCGAAAAATTAAACGGCTTAGGTCCGATCGTGGTGGAGAGTATTTTTCCAATGAATTTGATCTGTTTTGTGCGGAACATGGTATAATCCATGAGAGGACGCCTCACTACTCACCCCAGTCAAATGGGGTAGCCGAAAGAAAGAACCAAACTCTAACTGATATGGTTAACACCATGTTAGACACTTCGGGTCTATCCAAGGAATGGTGAGGGGAGGCGCTAATGACTGCGTGTCATGTCCTAAACCGAGTTCCCACAAAGCATAAGACCATGACTCCATTTGAGGAATGGGAAAGGAAAAGGTTGAAACTCTCTTACCTACGTACTTGGGGTTGTTTGGCGAAAGTCAATATACCAATTCCCAAGAAGCGCAAGCTTGGACCAAAAATCGTGGATTGTGTTCTTCTGGGCTATGCTTTTCATAGCATCGGCTATAGATTTTTGATAATAAAATCTGAGGTATCCGACATGCATGTTGGTACGATTATGGAATCAAATGATGCAACTTTCTTTGAGGACATATTTCCTATGAAGGATATGTCGAGTTCATCAAATCAGGAGATACCTACTCCATCTAGTGAGGAATTCACTGTAATTCTTGAACCCACCATTGCGATGGAACACGTTGAGAATCCTGTTGAGGGTAACAATGGAACTCCTTGAGGAGTAAGAGACAGAGGACTGCAAAGTCTTTTGGTGATGATTTCATTGTGTACCTCGTGGATGACACACCCAGGACTATTTCAGAAGCCTATGCATCTCCTGATGCTGACTACTGGAAGGAAGCTGTACGTAGCGAGATGGATTCCATCTTAGCTAACGGTACCTGGGAGATCACTGGCCGTCCATATGGGTGCAAACCTGTAGGATGTAAGTGGGTGTTCAAGAAGAAGCTTAGACCTGATGGTACGATTGAAAAGTACAAGGCACGGCTTGTGGCCAAGGGTTATACCCAGAAAGAAGGTGAAGACTTCTTTGATACTTACTCACTCGTGGCTAGACTGACCATAATTCGGGTGCTACTATCACTGGCTGTCTCACATGGTCTTCTCGTTCATCAAATGGACGTTAAGACGGCTTTCCTTAATGGAGAGTGAAGGAGGAAATTTACATGGATCAGCCAGATGGTTTTGTAGTACCTGGTCAGGAAGGAAAGGTGTGCAAGTTATTAAAGTCTTTATATGGCCTTAAACAAGCTCCTAAGGAGTGGCATGAGAAGTTCGAAAGAACATTAACTGCTGCCGGCTTTGTAGTAAACGATGGTGACAAGTGAGTGTACTATCGCTATGGTGGGGGCGAAGGAGTTATTCTTTGTCTGTATGTCGACGACATATTGATCTTTGGAACCAAACTTGATTTAATCAAGGAGGTTAAGGATTTCTTATCTCGCTGTTTTGAGATGAAGGATCTAGGAGTAGCTGATGTTATCTTAAACATCAAGCTGTTGAGAGATGAAAATGGTGGGATCACACTACTTCAGTCTCATTATGTGGAAAAGGTCTTGAGTCGTTTTGGGTATAGCGACTGCACGCCTTCTCCAACTCCATATGATGCTAGTGTGTTGCTTCGAAAGAATCGACGGATTGCTAGAGATCAACTGAGGTATTCTCAGATTATTGGCTCGCTTATGTATTTGGCGAGTGCCACGAGGCCTGACATCTCTTTTGCTGTGAGCAAGCTGAGTCGGTTTGTGTCAAAACCGGGAGATGATCATTGGCATGCGCTTGAGAGAGTTATGCGCTATTTGAAAGGCACCGCGAGCTATGGGATTCACTACACCGGGTATCCAAGAGTACTGGAGGGTTATAGTGACTCAAACTGGATATCTGATGCTGATGAGATTAAGGCCACAAGTGGTTATGTTTTTACACTTGGTGGTGGCGCTGTTTCCTGGAAGTCTTGCAAGCAGACCATCTTAACGAGGTCAACTATGGAAGCAGAACTCACAGCATTAGACACTGCCACTATTGAAGCAGAGTGGCTTCGTGAACTCTTGATGGACTTACCTATAGTTGAAAAACCAATACCCCCTAACCTGATGAACTATGATAATCAAACTGTGATCGTCAAGATAAACAGTTCTAAGGACAATATGAAGTCCTCAAGGCATGTGAAGAGGAGACTAAAATCTGTCAGAAAATTGAGAAACTCCGGAGTTATTACGTTGGATTATATCCAAACGTCGAAAAACTTGGCAGATCCCTTCACAAAGGGTCTATCACGTAATGTGATAGAGAATGCATCGATGGAGATGGGTTTGAGACCCACCGCATGAGTTGTCCATAGTGGTAACCCACTCTATATGATAGGAGATCCCGTGAAGTAGAAGTAGGAGACAAGCTGTTGGTCGGCTGGGAGGAGAGTATCCCTATATTAATTATCCCACTCCGTGAAGATGCAATACTCTCCTGATCTGCATGGCAGGTTGATACTTATCTTAATGTGTTCCAAGTGGCTTATTCGGGTAAGCAGAGATGTTGTCCTGCAGAACATCTTCTGAGGAACACACCTATATGAATTTGACTGTCAACGTCGCAGTCTGTGAGAATTGGGTGTTCTCTAATAAATTCATGAAAGGCCCTGGAGTATGACGTATACGCTCCACCCGCGGGGAAGCCTTGCGGCAGCCCAGTATCGGTCAAGAATTTGTGTGAAACTAGTTTCACAAAAAACTTGTAGTTCAAGGCATAGTCCACTATTCAAGTTGTGATCTAGTGTAGCATAAATTTCTAAGTGGAAGTTCAACTTCACAGTCTCCACTAACAACCGATATATAAAACAATGTTTTGGAACTAAATGATGAGATGTGCCAATGAGATTTTATGGGGGATTGTTGGAATTTTGCTAGTAGGCCTTTGGCCCAAAGCCCAACTAAAATTCTGAAATTCTCTTGGTCCATTCATGCACACATGTGAGTGGAGTGAGTGAGGCTAAAGTTTAGTCCCATCTTGAAAGTTGAGAGAGAGTTGCACCTTCTTATAAGGTGAGCTCTTCTACCACTTGTATAAGCATGAGAAGAGGAGACCTACACGCGCGCTCCTCCTCCTCGCTCGCCTCGCCACGTCACGCCTCGTCACGACGCGCCGCGGGTTGCGGGATTGAGCCGAGCCGAGGACAGAGCTATGCACGTTGTCTATATTTTTGCTGCATGGGAAAATTAATGACTTACCCGGCCCGCAATATATAGTCAGGCAGACGTCTACCCTAGCCGCCGCTTCGTATGGTTTTCCATCACCGTTCCAGATCATTGCCCGCCAAACTAGTCTTCTCCATCGCTCCTTCCGGCGTGCACCGCGAGAAGGGACAGCAGGCCTCCGGAACCCCGCCTCTCGTGATCCTGTACGGGAGAGGGGCGATCAGGTTTTTGGGGAGCGCACTCGCGCGACTGCTGGCAGCGACGACTTCGCGAACGACGACTTCTTCCCCGACCTCGACAACCTCATCCTCGACGACATGGGCGACAACATCAACGCCGGCGGTGCTGCATCCGCTGCACCGTATGTGATTCTATCCTTTCTATTCGAGATCGTGTAGAATTCATGTTTCTAGTATGTGCCCTAGATGTGATATGTTCATCTGCTATGCTAGTTCGCATGATTAGTTTAATCTCTGCTGCTGTGGTCATAATTTATATTCTGTTTATTCGGATTAAATCTCGTAGTAATTTGCTCATATTTCCAACAGAAACCACCAAACTTCACCAAATCACTAGCAAAGCCATACTACATAACAACTCTGCCGAATCCATACACCATATTCAACTATCATGTGGTAAAAAGCGTAGAGGAAGTGAAGGCCAGAGCCAACGGGAGAAGGGCACTCACTGGTGTCCACGATGTCGCGGTGGGCGGCGACGTCGGCGAGGGACTAGGGGCGGTACTTCTCAACCCATGGCGAAGATTTGACGGCGGCGGAGGAGGAGAGGGTCGCCTTTCCCTTGGTGGCCGGCCGCACGGCGGCGGCGTCGATGTCCATCGGAGCAGCGGCGGTGGTTCACTGGTTCCGACCATGCAACGGCAGGAAAGGAAGAAATCCGAGTTAGGGGAATGGACTTGTCAGTGGTGCGGCCCGCTTGAGGAGGACTACCTCTGGGCTCCAGCCCATTTCCGGCCCCAGACGTTACAGCAGACCCGGGACCTCCTACCTGACAGCTAGTATAGACCTGCCCATCACGAGGCAAAGCGAAATCGCTCGCCACACTCCAGCGCACACCTTCGTCGCTTTCGTGTGTTCTACTACTAGAAAACCGATTGAAAACCAGCAAATGAGAACAAAAATCCCCTTAAAAAAGCACAAGAGAAAAAATAACACTAAAAACAAAAGATAAACGGTGTCGCTAGAGCTGCTAGCATGACCGCAGGATTGGCCGGCCCAAGTCTTGGCTTTTTGCCGCAGCAAGCGGCACATCAGAGCTCTCCAAGAAACACAATACTTTGTGTCAACTGAGCTCAGTCCACGACCCACAATTTGGCCATAACAATCTCGGCAAGGAGGCCGGGACTACGTCTTGCCTATTGCAAGACTGTAGCTCTCCTCGCCTCAAGGAAACCCATTAGTGGGAAGCGCCAATATAGGTATGTTACCTTTTCTAATTTACTTACCTTCATCCGTTATCCATTTTGTCTTCTTTTTCCCTTTTGTTTAAATGCTTGAAATATTCTAAATATATATATTTCAAAAATTAATGTACTTACATTTTAAGAGCGTTTTTCGCACATTTAGAAAAGTTCGTGCAGTGTAGAAAAATGGTTGTAACATTTATAAAATGTTCATCGCGATCAAAAAAATGTTTGTGATATTTCTTATAGATTTTCAAAAATAAGATTGATACATTTAAAAAACAATTGTACAACGTACAAAAATATTCATGCAATTAAATAAAACCTTACCAGTCACTAAATATCCGTGACAGTTCAAGAATTGTTAAAGCTTTTCAAAAAAATATTTTTGCAAAAACGTTTATAAATTTTAGAAAAATGTTCACATTGTTTTAGGAAAAAAAATTGTACCATTCGAAAAGAAATATTCATAACATTCAGATATATGTTCTGACACATAAAAAATATTATGCTTGTTTTTTAAGAAAATCATGGCATTTATGAAAAATGTTCAATATGTGTTAAGAATTGTCGACAGTACTAAAAAAATGTTCAATATGTGTTCGAATAATATTGGAAATGCATCTGAATTTAAAGGTGTATTCAGAAAATGTTCAATGTGTATCTAAAAAAAATGTCAAACATGTATATAAAAAAATGTTTAACGTGTATTTGAATAAAAATTGACGTGTTTTAAAGGGTGAAAAAAAAAGGAAAACCAAAAAAATTAAATACCACAATGAATAAAAAGTTGATTAAAACAAAGAGAGAAACACACACACAAAAAAGGAAATGGATAAACGGATAAAGAAACACAAAAGGGCAAAAAACATGCATGATAGATTCTAAACACGGTATTCTATAGAACCATCCCAAAACCGCTATACTGGGCCGACCCACTATGGCGAGCACATAGCCGAGCCGCTTAAGGCGAGACAGAGCTAGCTGTGGCAGTAAGCGAGACATAGCTCCGGCATTCATGGATGCCAATGCGGCAGGTAAGCTACTGGCTGTTGCTCGTCCCCACTCGGAATGGAACGAAATGGAATCAAATGTGATACCCCGAACAACAGCAATTGACGTAAAGGCATTTACAGTGGTGCTATTTTAAGACAACCGCATAGGATAAATACCGAAATGGGGAGAGAGAAACTAGAAAATGGTTTGTCCTGTCTTAATTAAGAGATGCTCTCTTTGTACGATTTCTCTCGCCACACATTTTGGTGTATCTAGTTAGTAGAGACAAGACTAAGTGAAAAGCCATTGCACAGATAGTTTTATTGGCATTGGCATGATTAGGACAAGACTTGACAACTAATGTAAATTGCCCTGAACAACGAACAAACGCCACACTCTATTCCAGGTTCTGGATCCAGAGGCGAAGCGATCCCACGGCACAGTGGTTCACACATCAGTGCCACCCATGAACAGAGGATCTAGATCGTCGTACAAACACGCTTCAGAAATTAAAACGGCCCGCGATTCATTCGACAGTGCACGCAGGGCCATGGATCGGGAGATTAGCCTTTTCTTCCCACGCCCCCCGCAGGCCCGAGCGGGCGAGGCTGTCGGCGCATCGGCGGCAGCAGCCGTCGCACGCACTGGCCGGCGACGTTCCACCCAACCCAACCACCGCGAGCTCGATCGAGGACGAGGACTGGTGTGACAACCAAACTGAACTCTGCCGCCACCTTTCCCACGACCCTCTGCCGGGCCGCTTTGCGTCACGTGAGGCGGCCCCCGCTTCGGGCGCGCGGCCCATGTCGACCGACCGACGTGAAACCAAAGGGGTTGGTTCCGTTCCATGATTCGATGGGCCCTCCGTCGCAATTTCCAACCTGTCGCTCTTCGCCTCACGCAAGCTCGCAGCCATGATCGTTTGAGTGTTGCGTACTTCGAGTGGCACCGATGTTCGCTGCATGCATGTTACTCATCGTTTGCTCTGCTTGCTGTTTGGTTATCAGTGAAGCTAAAACTGAACCAACAGTGGGTGTCGAAGGATTGGTTGTTCCGTTTTTATGAAGGAAAAGGTGTTGAGTTATTGATATTGGCAGCTTTGAGGGTGAGTTCAGGTGCTGTTGGCGGTGGTGGAAGCATGGGTCGTAGCGTAGGAGGGTCTGACAGGTACTACTGCTAGATGTCTTGTCACCCACAAAGCTAGCCATAGTGGGAGTAACATAACGCACCCCAAGACATATATGATTATGTGGCATGGAGTTAATGAGGAGAGAGGTGCTTGTGATAGTAACATAATATGTTACTGTAACATAACGCACTCCAATACAAAATAAGTCTACAACATAATAAATGAAGACATGCATAACACTACATTTATGTTACTATCCACTATGACTAGCCGAAGGGATCTGGCTAGCCAGCTAGTTTGGCCTAGCCGGGCGTCAATCGAGCCAGCCGCCACTCGCCCATATTGGAGTACTACTCATACTGTATCATCACCACAAAAACAAAGCAAAACAAGTCGTCCATCGGTGGCATTGCGGTATGCGGTGGGACGTGCTGGATGGTCTCCCGATTCCCATCACAGGTCGTGCAAGTATACTCGTGGCATCAATTCTGCGCTAGTACTGTGCATATGCATATCAGTAGTAGGCAGTACAGTAGCTCTGAGTAAAATTTAAGCACGTACAGATGCAGCTACTGGCTGTAGCCTGCTCTAACGTGGTGGCACTCCTACGAACGACGTGTACTGTGCAGTAATTACTGCCGTTTGGATTTATTTTTTCTACTACAAACTTGATGCCACTGTGGCATCATTGATGATACAGCTGGGCTCCCGTTTCCTTGTGCCCAGCAGGCGGACATGGCGAGAAAAGTCACCCCTTGTCATTCAATTCTCTGCATATGGGAAGCAGGCAGGCATCTCTGACCATTTGACTCCCTCTATTTCCCGCCCCCCTCTTCCCGGCCCGAGCAAACAGACGGAAGTTTCAGGAGCCCGGGGGTTCACTTTTTTCAAAAGGACAGAGCCCTTCGTGACACCAGTTTGGTTCTTCTTCATGGACGCTCACCGGCAGGTCCACCCGCCAGCGCAGCAACGGAGTCCTAAGTCCTGACCCTGACCGTGTGTGAGGGGGCATGCCTCCTCCGTGCGATCACGTGCCTGCGCTCTTCCCGGCCTCCTCGTCGCCTTCCCCTCCCTGTTTTACCCCAGCGCAGCGGTGCACAGGTGGCGGTGCGTGTTACTGTTACCAGCAGTTAGAGCAACTCCAACGGCCGATTCAAACGGACGACGCTTTTGTCCGTTTTTTTCCGTTTGGGTCAGCTGCCCGCCCGGCGTCGGTCCTTTTTTAAATTTGGATCGGCAGTGCGCCCAACGCGCCGATCCATTTCATGATCGCGCGCGCATAGATTATGCCAGCGGCCATGTCGTCGCCCTGGTATTGGCGCCCCAGCGCGCGGGGAAAAATCGGCCTAGCGCGCGCTGGTTTTGGCGCGCCGCGTCCGGCGCTCGATATTAAGAAGCTGCTCCCTCCACACTCTGTGCGCCGCCCACTCGTCTCGCCCCCACTCACTAGCCTCGCCGCCTCTGCGTCATCATGTCGATGCGTCGCCTGGGCGCTTCGGATTTTCGCGGAGTCCGCGAGCGCCGCTCCGGCGCGTTCTCCTCCGAGATCTGGTTTGGCGAGAAACGCCTCATTCTCGGCACCTTCGACACCGCAGAGGAGGCGGCCCGTGCGCACAACGCGGCGGCGTGGCGCCTCCTGAGGCCTCGTCGGGAGATGAATTTTCCCGACGTGTCAAGCCAGCGGGCGCAGGATCTCGCGCCTCTCCCGCGGCTTTTCACCGACAAGGATCGTCGTGACCACCGGAGGCGACAGCGTCGCCTCGCCATCGCCGAGATGGACGTGGAAACCATGCTGGTGTGGTGCGAACGCTTCCCGCAGGACATAATCGACGAGCGCCAGTTCTACAAGCAAAGGAGGACGAAGAGGGAGGCGAGGAGGACGGAGCGAGCCGCCTATCGGGAGGACAAGCGTGCGCGGAATCAGGCCGCTCAATTAAAAATGAAGCTAGGAGAAGCGTCCTCCTGGGACTTTCAGGACGAGAAGTATGCTGACGCCTACATTCAAACGTCGGAGAAAGACATTATCGAGTCAGAGTCGGAAAACAACGAGTAGCTGATCTTTTTTTTAACAGTCTATGCTATGAGCTATTTATGTGTCCATATTATCCGACCACCATCGGCGAGATCCTGCGCTGACTGCCGACGAAGTAGTTCATCTTTTCTTTTAACAGTTGATCCTTGGTATTATCGATGTTGAACTGGCCAGCGGCCGACGAAAGAGGCGGGCGAGGGTGCGCTGCTGGATGAGGAAAGGGCAATGTGCCACCGACCAGCGGACCTGAGGAGGGAAGAGGATGTGTGCGCGCGTCCGCACCGATACAAATCCGGCTAAAAAATGGGCCGGGAATAGGTCGTCCGCGGACGAAAAACAAACGCACGTCCGTTTAGATCGGCGCGTTGCCTTGGTCCGCCTTTTGTGCCCCCACTCAAACGACGGCGGAAAATAAAATGGGTCGCCCCCTAAAGTTGCTCTTAGGCCAACTCCACCGCGCGATCCCAAACGGACGTCCGGATTGGCCGGATTTTGTCCCTTTGGGACGCCGATGGGTTCGCCCGTGTCCGCCTTTGTCAGATGGGTCATGCGTGCGCGCACCGCGCCGCCGCACCCCAAATCGTGTCCGGGGTGGACGTGAATAAAAGAAATATTAAAACTAAAACGAAATAACTAAAAAACTAAATAAACACATTTTAAAAAAACATAAAATATATATAGGGGGCGGCCACAAAACGGCCCAGCTTTCACGGCCACTTAAAAGGCCCATTTTTCATAATTAACATATAAAACAAAATAAAAAAACGCCTCCGCCTCCCGCGCGCTCCTGCCGCGCCCGTCGGTGCCGTGGCCGTGGCCGTCTTCACTAGCCGCCGGTGTCGTCGTCGTCGCTGACGAGGTCGACGTAGTCCGACGGCGTCCAGAGGTGGGCCGGAGGTGCGTGGTGGACGGGGGCCGGCTGGACGGCCGGAGGTGCCTGCACCACCTCCTCCCGTGGCGAGGCCTCCTGCTCCGGTGACCGCGGCGGAGTGGGGCACCAGTTCACGCCCACGACGGCGGCCATCTCCGGAGCAGTGCAGGACCAGCCCCACTCCTGGCCCAGCAACTGCTGGAACGCGGCCGGCGGGCCGTCCCTCCTCTCCTCCTCGACGGGGAAGGCGACGTCCCCGACGGCAGAGAGGGCCATGGCCTCCTCCAGGTCGTCCCACTGCCGCTCGTCGTGCGTGTACATGGAGTCGTCCATGACACGCTGCAGGAGACGGGCCTCCTCCTCGTCTGTCATGCGAGGAGGTGGAGGGGGCGACGGAGACGGCGATGGTGTGGGCGTGACGCCGCGGACCCGCCTACGCCCGCGCTCCTGGGCGCGCTCCCGTGGCTGGCGCGGCCCCGTCGAGGTGCCGGCGAAGAAGGAGGCGCGCCTGGTGTCGTGCTCGTCACGAAACCAGGTGTCCCATGGCGGGGAGTCGGGGGCGTACCTGGCGTCATAGTAAAGGTCGTCGGGGAGGAGGCGGCGGCGGCGCTCGATCTCCTCGGCGCGCGCACGGCCGCTCTTCGGGACCGGCGGGATGGGGACCCGGTCGGCGGAGAGGTGCCGGTCATTGGGGACATGGGCATCGCTCCAGGGGAGCGGCGTCCTTGTCTCCCAATAACGGCGGCAGACCGACGCCCGGACGTAATGCCGGTCGCGCGCGCCGGCGGACGTGGGCGCGATGGAGAAGGCGGGCGGCGCGGGGGCCCGGCGTGGTGGCGATGGCGAGGCGGGCTCCTCCTTCTTCACCGAGCCGCGCGGCAGCGTCCCGACGAAGAGCCGGCCTCGCGGTCGTGCCTGCCTTTGCGGCCGTAGTTTCAGAGGCCCATGGTTGCGGGCGGCCGGCCGGCGAGGTCTAGGCTAGGGTTTTGGGACGTGGTCGCCGCTGTCGGTTTCGAGGAGGCCGCGGGGTGGCGTGGGGCAGTGTGGACGACGACCCGTCCACACTTCCCACTTAAAGAAGGACGGCGACCGCTCGACGTGCGGAGGACAGATGGGGCCGTCCGGTCATGCGCATTGATATGGGCGGATGGGAGGTAGGTGGCCGCCTGCCACGCGGCCCCGACGCGGACGAGCGCGCGTCCGTTTGGCATCCGCCGCGACCCAAACCCGAAGCAAGTTTGCGCTCGAAATGGGTCGGCCCGGACACAAAACGAACAAGATGGGTCCGGGCCGTCGCGCGCTGAGCCGTCTCCTTTATCCGTTTTATCCCAAACAAACGGGGCGGATAGGATAGGGTTGCGCGGTGGAGTTGGCCTTAGTTACCGACTGCGGCCGGCCGACTGACTGGACGTACGTACAGTACGCCGGCGACCCGCAGCCCCTTGCATTACTGTGACGCGGGCAGGGCCTGGGACCCCGCGTTCATGTAGATCTTCGTTTGGACAGGCCGGCCTCATGAGATGAGATGAGATGATTCAAACACACCCAGCGCCAGGGCAAGTCTTATCTTGCTGGTGTCCCGGGCTTTGTGATTGATTTATACTGTGATCCTCGCACATGGCCGGCACACGGTTTTAAGTGCGCGTACGGCGCAGCTCGCTTGGACGCCACCTCAGGTAGCACGTATGCACGTCGAGAGATACACGAATCATTGCACATCCAGGCCACCCCAAAGTGGTTCGGCAATATACGGAGTGGTTGACTCTGAAAATTACTCCATTCTTCAGGTGGCTGGGGGTGGCAGCAAGCCAACGAGAGGAGGCCTGGTTCGCGACATCTTTTCTTCTGGTTTCTTGAAGCAGGAGCCTGGCAGGAAACGTCGCGTGTGGGGTGGTGAGGGGAGATGAATGGGGGTGACGTCTCGCGTGGTACGCAGCCTTTGGTTTGGCCTACGCTTGTGTCTGAGTTCAAAAGCTTTCTGCTCGTACAGGAGTACCGCGCGTCAGTTTGGTCCGCGCCGGGACATCGCTGGCAGCTGGCTCGGCCGCCGTGCGCGCGCTGCGGTGCCAGCGACGCAGGCAAAGGACCATTGCATGCGAGGCGGCTGCACCTGCTCGCCGATGCAAACTCTTTTGAAGCGACCGAAATTTTCTGAAGCAAGCCTGCAAACTCATAAAGAGCAGTACTAGTATGCACCTGCTCGCCAATGGCCAACCCTAAACTAACTCTAGCCAAAGAGGTGTTTGGATGGCAGGGTTAAATAAAGCGCGGATACGGCGAGGCGCCTTCACGGGCGATGCGAGAGGGAGGAGGAAAAGGACGAGAAGCTTTCAGAAAATGGAGAGGGATCTGCTACGGAAAAAGCGAGAGAAAAAAATGTGTTTTTTAATGATCCCAAAAAGAACTAACCCAAATAAACACCTCTTGAATGGGTTAGATTTTTTAGATGGATTAGATGCATCTAACCCAAACTAACCCTTCTGTTTGGATACTTTTGAGTTAGTTGAGTACAAACTAACTCAGACTAACTCTAACCCATGGATCCAAACAGGGTCATTACAAGGTTGCAATCCAAAGTATGTTATGTTTTACCCTTTTGAATACGGGCTGTACGGGTTTGGAGTCCAATGACAGATTGTCGGCGCATGCGCTGCCGCGGCCGTATAGCCTGGGTGGTCACCACGACGGCTGGCCGGCCGGGGACACGCGCACCGGCCTCCACTCCCATCCCCGTACCACGTCCGATACCACCGGACGAAGTAAACCCTGCCCTACCCGGCACCAACTCCAAACACGGCCCGAGATCGGGCCAACCAACTCGACTTTTAGCGCGTCCTCACGTGGGCTCTCGCTCTCGCTCTCGCAGTCGCACCCACCGGCACACCACACCCCGCGCCGCAAAAGACGTCGTCCACCGGTCCACGTATGTACCCGACCTTTGCATTATTGCCATGGGAATGGGAGATTTTCGCTTGGCCTCGCCGCCAACCACCATCCACGTACGTACCCTGGACGCGCCAGCCAGCCGCATGCACGACGCCGCTGCCGGTTGGGCGCTCTCGCGCACAGTGCCGCCGAGGCCGACAGGCCAACGGGCAAGCCATGTCATCGTGCAGTGGCCTCGACGGCGGCCGCGGTCACTTCTTGCCGGGTGCTGGGGCAGAAAAGATCGATACGTGCACATAGGTAGAGCATGCATGAAGTGCTGTGACTTCTTGTGCATGGAGGGCGATCGAAAGTAACTAACCGGAGTCATGGCACTGTGATCCGGTCACCGCGACTTGACTTGTGAACATGTGATGGGGTGACGTTCTTGCTGTTCATCAAGCAACGGTCCATTCTCAAGCTCAACAAGGTCATAGCCATGGGACCCGCGGAGTAGTGCTCTCGCTATGTGAAGTGTAAACGTGGGTCCTGCCTCTGGGGGAAACAGCTGGCGAGATCGATAAAAGGGTAAAATTATGTTGTTCCGTGTACCGCAACAGTGCAGGGATTTAACGGGCCAACTGCCCGTGGAAACTTGTGCCCCCCCTTCCCCCGCGACAAGTCAACAAAGTGGGTTCGATGCCACAAACGATGTACTGGAGCTTTCAGAGCTCATGTAGTGAGAAAGGGAACACCCACAATGTTGTCAATGGAGGAGGAAATGGAACTGTTGTACGAGAGATGTGGATGACTGGATGTATTGATGATGTTGCTGTGTGCAACCAACGACTTGGTGTCTTGGTGACAAGACATATTCGGGAATTAGGATGGCGTCCTCGCATTGCATGTGGACATGCAAAGTACGGTCTATACAAGATCATGGTACTACGTGACCAAACCTAGCTCAAAATTTCAAATTCAGACCCCGATCAGAGCAGGAGTGAAGAACACTTTGAGCATAAAGTTGACTCATTGATTACATCACTTATCAACATGTACAGCTAAGATTGGGTGATGGAGGGGAAGCGGCATGCCTCCTGGCCGCCCATCACGTGCACCAGCTGTGCAGCAAAGCCGAACCGGAGCCAGCCGGACACCTACGCAGCGGCAGGGACAGTCGCTCATCCCATGATGCTCGCCGCGTACAGGTGCCCTCATCCGGCGCTGAGGTGGCCTACGGATGGCCCATCGCCACCACATTCCTGTGCTCCTTCCTATCCCAAAACCACGAGCTATCCCTCCCCGCTGTTCACTTATCCTGTTGCGGTGCAACGTAGATGCAGATATTTTGCTGATGAGCGAAAAGTTATTCGTTCCAGCAGCCCCCCGTCCCCATTCATTCATGGCTTCATGCATGCATCCATCCATGCAAGGCAGGCACGCGGTTCGTTTCTTCAGGCTTTGCCTGTGTTTGTTTGCCATGTAGTATCTCTGCCGCGCCCAAGACATCTGCGTTTCAGCTCTGCTCTGTCTAGATTGTCTCGCTCTTCGCACTGAAAAAAATCCACATCGGCATTCTGTTCTGTCGCGTATGTAGCAACAACATTGAAGAAAATGTGGAGGAAGCAGGGCAAGATGGCCAGAACGGACCCATGCGGCGTGGGCGGTAGAGGGACCCTGTTCCTACACATGTTCATTCCTGGAACGCAAAGCATGGAACCACATCAAAGCAGATGAAAAGCGGAGGAGCTTAGCTTTAACCCTTTGCATCAGCCGTAAGGCAACGGAAAGTTGCATTGTGTCAGGCAGGCGCAACCTGCCGTCTCCGTCTCCGTGGGCTTTTTTCTTGTGTACGTACGCCTCTGCGAGCCTGCGCTGCGCGCGAGGAGATCTTGGAGCTTGTGTGTGATTGTGAAAGAAGCATCCACATCCGCCTCTTTTGGGTGAAGTTGTGCTCACTCCACGCACGATGATGAGATGGCTCTGCAAGCCTGGCGGCACGTGAAGCAGCTATGTACTCAGCTTCATATGTAGATCCCGCTACGACGCTTTGTTTAGAACTGCACCAACTGACAGCTCCACCGTTTAATATAAATATGTATCCGGTCTGCGATTTAGAATCGTCCGGATCAGTGTCAAAACTTGCATCAACGTAACCTTTTACGATGAGCTCTTTGTCACCTCCATATACGAGAAACATATCCTTAGTCCTTTTCAGATATTTCAGAATGTTCTTGACCGCTGTCCAGTGATCCACTCCTGGATTACTTTGGTACCTCCCTGCTAAGCTTATGGCAAGGCACACATCAGGTCTGGTACACAGCATTGCATACATGATAGAGCCTATGGCTGAAGCATAGGGAACATCTTTCATTTTCTCTCTATCTTCTGCAGTGGTCGGACATTGAGTCTGACTCAACTTCACACCTTGTAACACAGGCAAGAACCCTTTCTTTGCTTTATGCATTTTGAACTTTTTCAAAATCTTGTCAAGGTATGTGCTTTGTGAAAGTCCAATTAAGCGTTTTGATCTATCTCTATAGATCTTTATGCCTAATATGTAAGCAGCTTCACCGAGGTCTTTCATTGAAAAACTCTTATTCAAGTATCCCTTTATGCTATCCAGAAATTCTATATCATTTCCAATCAGTAATATGTCATCCACATATAATATCAGAAATGCTACAGAGCTCCCGCTCACTTTCTTGTAAATACAGGCTTCTCCGAAAGTCTGTATAAAACCAAATGCTTTGATCACACTATCAAAACGTTTATTCCAACTCCGAGAGGCTTGCACCAGTCCATAAATGGATCGCTGGAGCTTGCACACTTTGTTAGCTCCCTTTGGATCGACAAAACCTTCCGGTTGCATCATATACAACTCTTCTTCCAGAAATCCATTCAGGAATGCAGTTTTGACATCCATCTGCCAAATTTCATAATCATAAAATGCGGCAATTGCTATCATAAAATGCGGCAATTGCTAACATGATTCGGACAGACTTAAGCATCGCTACGGGTGAGAAGGTCCCATCGTAGTCAATCCCTTGAACTTCCCGAAAACCTTTTGCGACAAGTCGAGCTTTGTAGACAGTAATATTACCGTCAGCGTCAGTCTTCTTCTTGAAGATCCATTTATTCTCAATTGCTTGCCGATCATCGGGCAAGTCAACCAAAGTCCATACTTTGTTCTCATACATGGATCCCATCTCAGATTTCATGGCTTCAAGCCATTTTGCGGAATCTGGGCTCACCATCGCTTCTTCATAGTTCGTAGGTTCATCATGATCTAGTAGCATGACTTCCAGAACAGGATTACCGTACCACTCTGGCGCGGATCTTACTCTGGTTGATCTACGAGGTTCAGTAGTATCTTGATCTGAAGTTTCATGATCATCATCATTAGCTTCCTCACTAACTGGTGTAGGTGTCACTGAAACAGTTTTCTGTGATGTACTACTTTCCAATAAGGGAGCAGGTATAGTTACCTCGTCAAGTTCTACTTTCCTCCCACTCACTTCTTTCGAGAGAAACTCCTTCTCCAGAAAGTTTCCGAACTTAGCAACAAAAGTCTTGCCTTCGGATCTGTGATAGAAGGTGTATCCAATAGTTTCCTTTGGAAATCCTATGAAGACACATTTCTCCGATTTGGGTTCGAGCTTATCAGGTTGAACCTTTTTCACATAAGCATCGCAGTCCCAAACTTTCAGAAATGACAACTTTGGTTTCTTGCCAAACCACAGTTCATAAGGCGTCGTCTCAATAGATTTTGATGGTGCCCTATATAACCTGAATGCGGCCGTCTCTAGAGCGTATCCCCAAAACGATAGCGGTAAATCAGTAAGAGACATCATAGATCGCACCATGTCTAGTAAAGTACGATTACGACGTTCGGACACACCATTACGCTGTGGTGTTCCGTGTGGCGTGAGTTGCGAAACTATTCCATAATTTTTCAAATGTACACCAAACTCGTAACTCAAATATTCTCCTCCACGATCAGATCATAGAAACTTTATTTTCTTGTTACGATGATTTTCAACTTCACTCTGAAATTCTTTGAACTTTTCAAATGTTTCAGACTTATGTTTCATTAAGTAGATATACCCATATCTGCTTAAGTCATCTGTGAAGGTGAGAAAATAACGATATCCGCCACGAGCCTCAATATTCATCGGACCACATACATCTGTATGTATAATTTCCAACAAATCTATTGCTCTCTCCATAGTATCAGAGAACGGTGTTTTAGTCATCTTGCACATGAGGCACGGTTCGCAAGTACCAAGTGATTCATAATCAAGTGGTTCCAAAAGTCCATCAGTATGGAGTTTCTTGATGCGCTTTACACCAATATGACATAAACGGCAGTGCCACAAATAAGTTGCACCATCATTATCAACTCTGCATCTTTTGGCTTCAACATTATGAATATGTGTATCACTACTATCGAGATTCAATAAGAATAGACCACTCTTCAAGGGTGCATGACCATAAAATATATTACTCATATAAATAGAACAACCATTATTCTCTGATTTAAATGAATAACCGTCTCGCATTAAACAAGATCCAGATATAATGTTCATGCTCAACGCTGGCACCAAATAACAATTATTTAGGTCTAATACTAATCCCGAAGGTAGATGTAGAGGTAGCGTGCCGACCGCGATCACATCGACTTTGGAACCGTTTCCCACGCGCATCGTCACCTCGTCCTTAGTCAATCTTCGCTTAATCCGTAGTCCTTGTTTCGAGTTGCAAATATTAGCAACAGAACCAGTATCAAATACCCAGGTGCTACTGCGAGCATTAGTAAGGTACACATCAATAACATGTATATCACATATACCTTTGTTCACCTTGCCATCCTTCTTATCCGCCAAATACTTGGGGCAGTTCCGCTTCCAGTGACTAGTCAGCTTGCAGTAGAAGCACTCAGTTTCAGGCTTAGGTCCAGACTTGGGTTTCTTCTCTTGAGCAGCAACTTGCTTGCCGTTCTTCTTGAAGTTTCCCTTCTTCTTCCCTTTGCCCTTTTTCTTGAAACTAGTGGTCTTGTTGACCATCAACACTTGATGCTCCTTCTTGATTTCTACCTCCGCGGCTTTCTGCATTGCGAAGAGCTCGGTAATAGTCTTATTCATCCCTTGCATATTATAGTTCATCACGAAGCTCTGTAGCTTGGTGGCAGTGATTGGAGAATTCTGTCAATGACGCAATCGTCCGGAAGATTAACTCCCAATTGAATCAAGTGATTATTATACCCAGACATTTTGAGTATATGCTCACTGACAGAACTGTTCTCTTCCATCTTGCAGCTATAGAACTTATTGGAGACTTCATATCTCTCAATCCGGGCATTTGCTTGAAATATTAACTTCAACTCTTGGAACATCTCATATGCTCCATGACGTTCAAAACGTCGTTGAAGTCCCGATTCTAAGCCGTAAAGCATGGCGCACTGAACTATCGAGTAGTCATCAGCTTTGCTCTGCCAGATGTTCATAACATCTGGTGTTGCTCCAGCAGCAGGCCTGGCACCCAGCGGTGCTTCCAGGACGTAATTCTTCTGTGCAGCAATGAGGATAATCCTCAAGTTACGGACCCAGTCTGTGTAATTGCTATCATCATCTTTCAACTTTGTTTTCTCAAGGAACGCATTAAAATTCAACGGAACAACATCACGAGCCATCTATCTACAATCAAACATAAACAAGCAAGATACTATCAGGTACTAAGTTTCATGATAAATTTAAGTTCAATTAATCAAATTATTTAAGAACTCCCACTTAGATAGACATCCCTCTAATCCTCTAAGTGATCACGTGATCCAAATCAACTAAACCATGTCCGATCATCACGTGAGATGGAGTAGTTTCATTGGTGAACATCACTATGTTGATCATATCTACTATATGATTCACGCTCGACCTTTCGGTCTCCGTGTTCCGAGGCCATATCTGTATATGCTTGGCTCGTCAAGTATAACCTGAGTATTCCGCGTGTGCAACTGTTTTGCACCCGTTGTATTTGAACGTAGAGCCTATCACACCCGATCATCACGTGGTGTCTCGGCACGAAGAACTTTCGCAACGGTGCATACTCAGGGAGAACACTTCTTGATAATTAGTGAGAGATCATCTTATAATGCTACCGTCAATCAAAGCAAGATAAGATGCATAAAAGATAAACATCACATGCAATCAATATAAGTGATATGATATGGCCATCATCGTCTTGTGCCTGTGATCTCCATCTCATAAGCATCGTCATGATCACCATCGTCACCGGCGCGACACCTTGATCTCTATCGTAGCATCGTTGTCGTCTCGCCAATCTTATGCTTCCATGACTATCGCTACCGCTTAGTGATAAAGTAAAGCATTACATCGCGATTGCATTGCATACAATAAAGCGACAACCATATGGCTCCTGCCAGTTGCCGATAACTCGGTTACAAAACATGATCATCTCATACAATAATATTTAGTATCATGTCTTGACCATATCACATCACAACATGCCCTGCAAAAACAAGTTAGACGTCCTCTACTTTGTTGTTGCAAGTTTTACGTGGCTGCTACGGGCTTAAGCAAGAACCAATCTCACCTACGCATCAAAACCACAACGATAGTTTGTCAAGTTGATGCCATTTTAACCTTCGCAAGGACCGGGCGTAGCCACACTCGATTCAACTAAAGTTGGAGAAACAGTCACCCGCGAGCCACCTCTGTGCAAAGCACGTCGGGAGAACCGGTCTCGCGTAAGCGTACGCGTAATGTTGGTCCGGGCCGCTTCATCCAACAATACCGCCGAACCAAAGTATGACATGCTGGTAGGCAGTATGACTTATATCGCCCACAACTCGCTTGTGTTCTACTCGTGCAAATAATATCAAACCATAAAACCTAGGCTCGGATGCCACTATTGGGTTTCGTAGTAATTTCAATAGTTTTCCTACGCACACGCAAGATCATGGTGATGCATAGCAACAAGAGAGGAGAGTGTTGTCTACATACCCTCGTAGACCGCAACGAAAGTGTTGACGCAACGTAGAGGAAGTAGTCGTACGTCTTCCTGATCCGACCGATCCAAGCACCGTTACTCCGGCACCTCCGAGTTCTTAGCACACATACAGCTCGATGACGCTCCCCGGGCTCCGATCCAGCAAAGCTTCGGGGATGAGTTCTGTCAGCACAACGGCGTGGTGACGATGATGATGTTCTACCGACGCAGGGCTTCGCCTAAGCACTACAACGATACGATCGAGGTGGAATATGGTGGCAGGGGGCACCGCACACGGCTAAGGAACGATCACGTGGATCAACTTGTGTGTCTAGGGGTGCCCCCTGCCCCCGTATATAAAGGATCCAAGGGGGGGGTGCGGCCGGCCCTATGGAGGCGCGCAGGAGGTGGGAGTAGGACTCCCCTCCCCTTTTCCTTGTCCAACTAGGAGAGGTGGAGGGAGAATAGGAAAGGGGGGCGCCGCCCCTCCCTCCTTGTCCAATTCGGACTAGGGGGAGAGGGGGTGCGCGGCCTGCCCTGGCAGCCCCTTCCTCTTCTCCACATTAGGCCCATGAGGCCCATTAACCCCCCGGGGGGTTCCGGTAACCCCCCGGTGCTCCGGTTTTATCCGATACTAATCCGGAACGCTTCCGGTGTCCGAATATAGTCATCCAATATATCCATCTTTATGTCTCGACCATTTCGAGACTCCTCGTCATGTCCATGATCACATCCGGGACTCCGAACTAACTTCAGTACATCAAAATGCATAAACTCATAATAACTGTCATCGTAACGTTAAGCGTGCGGACCCTACGGTTCGAGAACAATGTAGACATGACTGAGACATATCTCCGGTCAATAACCAATAGCGGGACCTGGATGCCCATATTGGCTCCTACATATTCTACGAAGATCTTTATCGGTCGGACCGCATAACATCATACGTTGTTCCCTTTGTCATCGGCATGTTACTTGCCCGAGATTCGATCGTCGGTATCCAATACCTAGTTCAATCTCGTTACCGGCAAGTCTCTTTACTCGTTGTGTAATACATCATCTCGCAACTAACTCATTAGTCGCAATGCTTGCAAGGCTTATGTGATGTGCATTACCGAGAGGGCCCAGAGATACCTCTCCGACAATCGGAGTGACAAATCCTAATCTCGAAATACGCCAACCCAACATCTACCTTTGGAGACACCTGTAGAGCTCCTTTATAATCACCCATTTACGTTGTGACGTTTGGTAGCACACAAAGTGTTCCTCCGGCAAACGGGAGTTGCATAATCTCATAGTCATAGGAACATGTATAAGTCATGAAGAAAGCAATAGCAACATACTAAACGATCGGGTGCTAAGCTAATGGAATGGGTCATGTCAATCAGATCATTCACCTAATGATGTGATCCCGTTAATCAAATAACAACTCTTTGTTCATGGTTAGGAAACATAACCATCTTTGATTAACGAGCTAGTCAAGTAGAGGCATACTAGTGACACTAAGTTTGTCTATGTATTCACACATGTATTATGTTTCCGGTTAATACAATTCTAGCATGAATAATAAACATTTATCATGATATAAGGAAATAAATAATAACTTTATTATTGCCTCTAGGGCATATTTCCTTCAGAAGGCGGCGGAGGCAGCGGGCGGAGGGAGCCCGAGCGGCGCCGGGCATGGGGCGGCGACGAGCGCGGCACAGTAGCGCGCGAGCGGACGGCGGTTGCGGTGGCGTGTGTGGGGGCGCGGCGGCAGCTACGGAAGCGGGCGAGGAGGGGAAATGCAGCGGAGCAGGCGGGGGCAGGGTAGCAGGCAGAGCGCGCGCGCGGGGACCTGCCGAAGCGCGGGCGAACGGAAGGTGGCCGGGGCACGCGGGGCTAGCGCGGCCCTGCCGCAGGCGGGCAGGGGCGAGTGCGCGGGGAGGCGGCTGTAGGGGAGGCGCCGGCCGCGGCGAGCAGCAACGCGGCAGGCATCAGCGCACGGGGACAGCGGGCGCGCAAGAGAGACAAAGAGGAGGGGGCGGAGGTTGTGGCCTCGCCGGGGTCGTAGGGTCTGGGGCAATGGGGCGTGAGGAGGAGATGGAGACAACGGCGACGTGGTGACGAGGTGCAGGCCGACGAGGAGGAGGAGGCAGGTCGGCGAGGTCGCGACGTCTTGGGTGTCGGGGGAGAGGAGGCGCCGACGAGGTGGTCCTAGGCGGCGGCGGCGTGGTCCGAGCCCCCCTTTTTCCGATCCAGATCGGGATCGATGGGAGGTGGAGGAGAGACGTGGGGGAGTGGAAGGGGCGAGTGGGGCGGTGAGGGGTTAGGGTTTCCGTCGGGGTGGGATAAGGGGAGTGAGGGGTGGCGAGCTGGGCCGGCCTGGTGGACGGAGCCGACTGGGCCAAGAGGCCCAATGGGAAAAAAGCGGGGGGGGGGGGGTGGCCTTTGCCTTTTTATTTGTTTTCCTTTTTATTTCTTTTCTGTTTTATTAGCTTCATCAATTTATTTTAGTTTTGTAAAATATATTATCAATACCTAAATTAGTTATTATGAATTACACCATGGCCACAAAAGTTTAAACCCCAAATAAATTAGTTTAAAATTCTATAAAGTATAAAAGGTATTTAACTAAATGTTTTTCATGCTATTTTATTTATTCAAGAGCATTTAATTATTTCATAAAAATGTGGTCTCTCCACCCTAATTACCTATGCAATATTTGGTTCACTCCAAACATTTTAGTTTTAATATTTGAAAAAATTTATTGTTTGCTTGATTTTGAATTTGAATTTGAATCGGTTTCAAACTAACACGAGATGACCTTTCGGTGATCCGACGACTACTGGGTACCTCCCGAAACTCTTCCGATGTCCAAATATTATCGTCCTATATATCGATCTTTATCTTCGGACTATTCCGGAGCTCCTCGTCATGTCTGTGATCTCATCCGGGACTCCGAACAACATTCGTTCACCAAATCACATGACTCGTATAATACTATATCGTCAACGAACGTTAAGCGTGCGGATCCTACGGGTTCAAGAACTATGTAGACATGACCGAGACACCTCTCCGGTCAATAACCAGTAGCGAAACCTAGATGCCCATATTGATTCCCACATATTCTATGAAGATCTTTATCGGTCGAACCATTATGACAACATACGTGATTCCCTTTGTCTGTCGGTTTGTTACTTGCCCGAGATTCCATCGTCAGTATCTCCATACCTAGTTCAATCTCATTACTGGCAAGTCTCTTTACTCATTCCGTAATGCAACATCTCGTAACTAACTCCTTAGTCATTTTGCTTGCAAGCTCATTGTGATGTTTATTGCTGAGAGGGCCCAGAGATACCTCTCCGATACACGGAGTGACAAATCCTAATCTCGATCCATGCCAACTCAATAGACACCTTCGGAGATACCTGTAGAGCATCTTTATGATCACCCAGTTACGTTGCGATGTTTGATAGCACACAAGGTATTCCTCCGGTATTTGGGAGTTGCATGATCTCATAGTCGAAGGAATATGTATTTGACATTAAGAAAGCAATAGCAATAAACTGAACGATGATATGCTAAGCTAACGGATAGGTCGTGTCCATCACATCATTCTCCTAATGATGTGATCTCGTCATCAAGTGACAACTCATGTCTATGGTTAGAAAACCTTAACCATTTTTGATCAACGAGCTAGTCTAGTAGAGACTCACTAGGGACACGATATTTGTTTATGTATCCACATGTATTTAAGTTTCCGGTCAATACAACTCTAGCATGAATAATAAACCTTTATCATGATTAAGGAAATATAATAATAACTATTTTATTATTACCTCTAGGGCTCTAGGGCATATTTCCATCACGTAACATGGTCATCTCCGACAACTCCCGACTCAGCTTAGACCGACTCGTCGAGAAGATTAAATTGAAGGCTAGACAATCGGCCTTAGCAGGCACAAGTAGGTTTATAAATTTTCTTTTGGAAGCGAGCACATCCTCGATCGACGTAGGCGCTCGTGGTGCCTTAAGAGCAACTCTAGTAGATCTGCTAAAATCTCACCGCCCCTTATAATTCCGGGCGTTTTACAGGTTTTGCACATTTTCGGGCCCGAGCAGATCTGCTAAAAATGGCTTGCCCGTAAAAGAATATAGAGGGATCTCGTTAAAATCCTCCTCCACTGCTATATTTTCCGGATAGCGGTTAAAGTGCATCTGGAGTTCCCATCCTCCATATTTGGCGGTGCTCTTTGGTCGCACACCAAGAGGTGTCGCGAGACGAGGGACGAGCTCCTTGCCGAGCAGCGCGCGGTGGTGGCCGGAGAAGAAGGCGTCGACGAGCGTCTCGCCGCCGCCAAGGAAGAGCATGCGTACACCAATGCTCTCCGGAGGTCGGAGGAGGAGCTCTACCTCGGCGGCAAGCCATGAGCCGCCCACCCCTAGGTTTAGATTAGTTTGATCTATGTTTTTATGTTTAAATGTACGATGAACTCCCGTGATGAACTTTTGTGGCACGAACATCGTTTTAAATTTACAGTGTCGTTTTTTAGTTAATCTATTCTGTCGTGATGTGCGATCACTGCACGGGTCGAGCCACACAACACTAGTATCCATCGTTTACGGCTAGGACTACTGGGGTCTCTAATCACATTTGCTTCCCTAGTTTTCGTCTCTCTCGGTGTCAGTGTCTGCCCAGTAGAGTGCTTTCGTTGTTGGTGTTCTTTCCGATCTCAAAGCATTTCACTACTCCATCGAAGATTCGCTCTGCCCCTACCGTACTTCAGCTTGGTGGTTTCCACCGCGTGTCCAGGTTTGACAGTGCAAATTCGTTTTAGAGGATCCCTCAAACGAACTTGACGGTACAGATTTTTAGCTAGAGTTGCTCTAAGCTGGAACCCTGCCGTGTCGGCCTCACCCCCACACGGCGCTGCCGCTGCTGCGCCTATCACCACTTCACCAGGGCTCCTAGTCCTATATATCCATCCCGCTGCCCCCCTTCTCGTCGTCGTCTCACTCTCACCAGGCAGCAGATCGAGCCCTGCCCTGCGCAGCGAGGGAAAGAGACACACACAGCACAGCGCCACCAGGCAAGTAGGAGTAAAAGGCAAAAGCACGGCACATTAAAAGGGGAGGCCGGACCGGACCGGACCGGAGCCAAGCAGCAGCCGCAGCCGCAGCCGCAGCAGAGGAGAGAGAGAGAGAGAGAGAGAGCGGCATATATGGCGATGCCCTTTGCCTCCCTGTCGCCGGCAGCCGACCACCACCGCTCCTCCCCCATCTTCCCCTTCTGCCGCTCCTCCCCTCTCTACTCGTAAGCCCGCCGGCCAGCTCCCTCTTTTCTTTCTTTGTATCAACTTCTATCTGTAGCTCGAGGTGTTAGCTAATGCGGTGACCGGCTCCGGCGTGTTTGTGTGTGTGTGTGTGCAGGGCAGGGGAGGAGGCGGCGCAGCAGCAGCAGCAGCAGCAGCACGCGATGAGCGGCGCGAGGTGGGCGGCGGCGAGGCCGGCGACCTTCACGGCGGCGCAGTACGAGGAGCTGGAGCAGCAGGCGCTCATCTACAAGTACCTCGTCGCCGGCGTGCCCGTCCCGCCGGATCTCCTCCTCCCCATCCGCCGGGGCTTCGACTCCCTCGCCTCGCGCTTCTACCACCACCACGCCCGTACGTGCCCCCCCATAGATTCCTCCTCCTCCTCCTACCACCTTCTATCTACACGCTTTTGCATTCCCCCGTGCGATTTGCTCGGCTTGTTTATTGGGATCGAGAGATTTCAGGTGTACTCGACCTCCTAGCTCGTCTCTTTGTTAATTGCTCCGGTCATTTGTTAATCCTCCCCCGGATTTGGTCGCGCAAAGGTCTCATTATTCTAATCCAAGAAGCCCCGTGCCCTGTTCAAGATTTGCTCCTACCACCTACTCCTACTACCATCTAGCATCTCCTGTCTTCTTGGTGGGTCTTTTAATTTATTTGGATTCAAGAAGCCTCATCCTCATGTGGGTTTGATTTGATTAGATGGCACTAGGCTTGCTTGGCCCAGGCTAAGAACGAAGCGAAAAGTAGAGGAGGTGGGTTGGGTTAGTAGTTTATTGGTGCTTCCTTGTCATGGGGGTTATTCCTGTCTGGTTGTTGGGAGCCTTACCCACGCATTCACTCGCTCACTGCCGTGGCTGGTCCTGCCACGGGCGATTTCAGCGATCCACCCTCACATGGACTCCCGAGAAAAAAGATCAATAATCAAGCGCTGCACTGTAGATCGCGCGCACTTCCTCCTTTCCCCGGAAATAATTTCACATATACCTCGTTCCTTCCGGCGGGGTAAATGAATGATTGGTTGGATGGGCAGATAGATCCAGGACGGCCGACCGCGACGGCTCTCGTGCTGCACGCCGTCTCCGTCCGGCCGGCGGCGCGATTTGATCTTGCGTCCGGATGAGCACCGACACAGACGTACGTGCAGATGTATGGAGCATCGTCGCATCATTGTTGACCTGGGTTTTCTTAATTTGCTTGCAGTTGGGTACGGGTCCTACTTCGGGAAGAAGCTGGATCCGGAGCCGGGGCGGTGCCGGCGGACGGACGGCAAGAAGTGGCGGTGCTCCAAGGAGGCCGCCCAGGACTCCAAGTACTGCGAGCGCCACATGCACCGCGGCCGCAACCGTTCAAGAAAGCCTGTGGAAACGCAGCTCGTCTCCCACTCCCAGCAGCTGCAGCAGCACGGCCCCGCCGCCGCGTTCCACGGCCACTCGCCGTACCCGGCGATCGCCACTGGCGCCGGCGCGCCCGGCTCCTTCGCCCTGGGGTCTACTGCTCAGCTGCACATGGATAATGCTGCTGCGCCTTACGCGACCGCTGGCGCCGCCGGGAACAAAGATTTCAGGTGATCTCCATTAACCTTCTCTGCATGCTCTGCCGTCGTGCTGATCACCTGCCGTTTTTATCTTCTGCATGCTCTGCTGCCGTGCCGATTAGTTTTTCTTTACCTAGTGGTTGGTGTCAGGGCCGATAACATGTGGTGTTCCCATTTTTGTGCTTGATTGCATCAGTAGACAGGCAGAGCCTGTGTTGATCAGACTAGCACTAGTGCTCTTCTGACACCGTTAGTAGCATGATCTGTGCTCGCTTAGGTAATTGCTTTGCAGTATCTGGCCATGCTTTGTGGGGCAGATTTTAGCCTGAGAAGATTGCGAAACAGAGTGGTGCTCTGCTCTGATGCAAGTTCAGAGCAGAGCGTTCTTCTAAACTAGATTCACACGCATACTCTGCGTGCAACAGATGAAACTGTATCTGCGTTTTATGTTCAGACCTAGCCCCTGCTGCTTGCTGCTTATCTTTTATTCTGCTGACCCATGTTTGTTTTCCATGTTTGGGGCTGGGCTAGAAAATAATGTCAGTTCTGCTGCAGCAAAACTTACCAGTTCCTGCCTTTCCCTACACCTGAAACCATCTGAAAAGGCTAGCATGATTATGGAAGCCCATGACCTTTTGCCCATCCATCCATCCATCCTCGAGCTTTTATTTCTGGGGTTTGCTTCATCAGAACTTTGTGATGAGTTACCAGCAGTGTCCCTTTACCGAAGCCCTGTCATTGTAGTAGTAGGGTTACCTACCTGCGGGGCAGCCAACACATGCATGATGCTGCGTTGCTGCCAATCATGTTTGCTTAGATGTCTGGCTTCCTACTTTTGTTTTTCTCCTGTCAGGAGCTCCTGCTTTAAAAATGTGCAGCAACAATTGCTCGTATAGTAGCATGTCCCTTTTGTTTTGTCTAGTAGCCAAGAAATGGGTTCCACGTTTAGAGATAACGTGAAGCCTACTGTATACATATCCTAGATCATTGCTGTCCAATAAGTTTCAGCAATAGAACTTCAGTACAGTGAGGAGATGTTTGCATTTGTTATTAATCACTATGCTGCAAATCTGACTCGTGCAATTCAGGTATTCTGCCTATGGGTTTAGGACTTCGGCGATGGAGGAGCACAACCAGTTCATCAGTGCGGCCATGGACACCGCCATGGACAACTACTCATGGCGCCTGCTGCCGGCCCAGAACTCGTCCTTCTCACTCTCGAGCTACCCCATGCTGAGCACCCTGAGCGACCTGGACCAGAGCGCGATCTGCTCGCTGGCCAAGACGGAGAGGGAGCCGCTGTCCTTCTTCGGCGTGGGCGGCGGCTTCGACGACGACGAGTCGGCGGTGAAGCAGGAGAACCAGACGCTGCGGCCCTTCTTCGACGAGTGGCCCAAGGACAGGGACTCGTGGCCGGAGCTGCAGGACCATGACTCCAACCACAACAATGAGGCCTTCTCGGCCACCAAGCTGTCCATCTCCATCCCGGTGACCAGCTCCGATTTCTCCACCACCGCCGGCTCCCGCTCGCCCCACGGTATATACTCCCGGTGAAGGTGAACGGCGTTGGCCGGCCTGATCTCTGCTGATTTGCCGAAGCTCTCTGGTAGTCTGGTCCACGACGGACGTCCTCAAATCATCACAGATGAGTGAACCGAACCGACGACCCGGTCGAATGTGTCTGTGAGCCGACCGCCGCTTTGTTTGCTTGCTTGCTCATTTTGTATGGATGCTGCCTTAACTATCATCGTCGTGCAGCACGAACAAAACACTACTTCGTTAATTTTCTTTCTTCAATTTCACAACGTTTTGCTTGATATCCTGGGTTTTGATTTGCCGTGTGTCGGCCGGAACTGTACGAAGTTTTCTATAGCCTCGATGGTCGTGCACGACATCGTTGACTTTTCCCTTACACATGTTTTTGAAATAATCTTCAGTTTTGCTATATCTCAGGTGCGTGGAAATTTTATTCGCAAAGTCACATATTCTAGTCCATCCCGATCTCGCAGGAGAAGATGGACCTCGCCGGAGAAAACCATGGCCCCACCATCTATCTTAGTGGGAAGCCAGGGTCTCACTAGGGCGGATTCACTACCCGTTATCTATCTTAGGGGTGGGGGTGCAGGGGATCTATCGAAGATTTTCTCCGGTGGTGCAGGGCTTAGAGGGGTGGCCGGGGCGGCGAGGGAAGGTTGAGGGGAGGGGGGGGGGGGGGGGGGAAGGGGGGGGGGGCTGAGGGGGAGGAGGAACTGAAGATGGGGACGGAGAAGATGGACAGTCTGCGGCATGATGGAGGCCAAAGTCAGGAAATAAAATGACTGATGAAAACGTTATTTCGGGCACCTGATAAATAGACGGTCCAGTAATCTTCCCTTTTTGGCTCCCAATGTAGTGTCAATTCTTTGCGTAAATCTGCGAACTAATTATAGATGCGCTGCTCTTCTTTTACTTGATGTGTTAATACCTGTTCCTTGGGTCACATGGCTGGGTAGAGCTCAGAGGTGTTTTTGCTTTGAGGTGGGGCGGCGGCAAGCCCCGATCCGGGCATAGCTTCCGGCGCAATCCTCCGACGAGCATCCTCCTCCTTTTGATGATGGGCAAGTTACGGGAGCATTCGGGGCATAGATGGCCATTCCTCTTTCCCCTTTTCGACTTGCTTTGGCGTGTTGAGATGAGACGCAAGGGGGCACGGTTCGCCTCCCCTGGTCAAGAATCAAGATGCATGGGCACCGATGATTTGCTTGAGGAGGAGGAGAAAGTGCGATGACGCGAGATGCTGGATCTGCCCGCGCAAAGGCCAAGCTTCCGGAGTTGGTGGAGGAACAGGCTGTAAACCCTTGAGCGTGGGGCCGTGGCTGCACTTCCGTCCGTGTTGCCGCTCTGGGAAGCAGGCGGCGCGGCGGTACCGTCCTGGTGCAGGGTACCTGAAGAGGTGCCTACTATACGTCAGTGGTGTGCCGGCAATTCTCTCGTGTGGTTTGGCACGCAGATGGATCGGGTTTCAGGGTGGGTGTGCTCTCTTTTCTTTGCTTCTGGTGTAGGACGAGTGGACGGGACGACGGGACGAGGGTGCATCATGCGACGGAAAGCGAAGGCTTATCCGTCCATGGGCAGTGGACGGATCATGGACGGGGACGGGGGACGTGCGCGCGTGTCTAGACCGGTCGGTGGGCATGGCCGTGCGTCGTACGTGCGTGGTGCAACCGGTTTCGCAACACCCGGCAGGGCCGACGACGGGCATGTGCGCCCAGGCGAGTGCGCGCCGCGATCACGCAAACTCCTTCTCTTTGGTTTTCACTAGTTTTCCTTGTTTTCTCAGTTTCTTTTCCCTTTTTGTAAATACACCTTATTTTTCATACACATTGTACTTTTTTGTGTACATCCGAATTTTCATTTTTTTTCTATTTATTAAATTTCTAAAAATGCATGATTATAATTTCTCAAATATATGTTTTAATTTCTTGTACAAATTTTACATTTTTTGTATACACCTAAACTATTTTTATATGTGTTTATTATTTTTAAATAGATGATTAGCGTGTTTGGAAATACTTGTTTTTTGAAAAAAAATCAAATATGTGTTAACCATTTTCAAATACATGCTGAAACTATTTTTTACTATGAAAACATTTTTATGCATTGGATAATTAGTCTACCAAAGGTGTTAAAAACTTTTGTTGAAATGAGTGAACTTTTATCAAAATGTAACGTACACTTTTTTGAATTTTACGAAACATTTAGTTGGGTTACACAAACATTTTTCTACATTGTATAACATTTCGAAAAAATGTCAGGAATATTTTTTTCTATTTATAAAATTGTAAAAACGCTTTGATATTATGATCTGCCCGCGCAAAGGCAGAGCTTCCTTCCTTCCTCGCGCGTGGGTCCATGGCTGCACTTGCGTCTTGCTGCGTGCTGGCCTCGGAAGCACGCTATGCAGCCGGCGCTACCCGGTGCGGTGCTCCCCTACAGTTCCAAGTCCGTCATGTCCTGGCACAGTGCAGGGTAGCAGCTACGTCAGTAATGTACTCCCTCCGTTTTAAATTACTTGTTATGGTTTTAGTTCAAATTTAAATTAAAACCACGACGAGTAATTTAAAATGGAGAGAGTAGTACTAGCAGTATCTCGTGTTTGGTTGTTTGGCACGAAAATGGCAGGCAAAGGCACGGATGGATGAGGATTCAGGCGGGGGTCATTCTTTGTTTCTGGTCCAGGGACAAGGGGACGGGGCTAGGGTAGGGTGCATCTGCATCCTGCGACGGAAAACCAAGGCTTGCATGGTGCTACGGCTCGTCAGCTCGCATCGCATCCGATAGCTTGGGGTTGGGCTTGCTTATCCATCCATGGGTACGTAGTAGAGATGGAACCGGGTGGATGGATCATGGACGGGGACGGGGCACGTACGCGCGGTACCAACCGGCGGGCGGCGCCATGTGTCCGGACTCCAGACCGGTTGGTGGGCGCGGCCGTACGTGTGTGGTGCAGCGGTTTCGCAACTCCTGGCAGGGACCGACGACGGGCATGTGCGCCCACCCGAGTGCGCGCCGCGATCATGCAAACTCTAAGGTGTGTTTGGTTGCAGTTTGGAACCAGGGACGAAGCTAGAAAAAAATGTTTAATAGGATCGTGTCTATGATAGTGGGGTCATCTTCTGCAAATAGACAGTGATTGGTACTAAGTCAGTGAAGAATTTCTTAATTTCATTGAGGTCAATTGACCCCAATGCTTACAAGGGAGCTACGTCCCTGTTTGGAACAGTACCTGTATTATATGTCCATCTTAACCCAGCCTGATTGCTGAAATACAGCCTCAAATGCAGCAGATGCAACTTGTTTGGTTGCCTGCATCGCATTGAGAGGCGCCTACCCTCTGCTATTTGGTTGTTTACATTTGTGCTTAAGATGTGAGCAGATGCAAACTTCAGCTCTTTGGTTGCAAACAGCATTTGTGTTCTGCTCACCCCATTCAAATGTGGTGGCCTTACCACCACACATGATCAGCACAAACAGCAACATCACAACAGCAAGATCAAACAAAGCAAGCAATGTAATGACAGCAAACTTAACACAACAAACTACTTAACTAGATAGCATAGTCTAGATTAAGAGCAAGGGCATCCTCCTTCCCTGCTGTGCCAGGGTGCTGCACCTGGCCAAAATATGAACATGTTCCCAACACAAGTCTCGCCACACACCCTAAAATTTCTCCACTAACACCTGACTTAACTTAATTACATAGCCTGCTCGATGCCACCAAGGCAGTTGTGTCTGCTGCAACGGTACTTGCACATCACCGACGAGTCGTGGTTGTAGATCTGAACCTTCAGTCCGAGTCCGGAGATGCGCACAACGACGAGGTCGCCGGGGACGATCTTGTGGCAGCGGCAGAAGTAGTTCCACCCCCGGCCAAGCACCATCTGGCCCTCGAAGTTCTGGACCTGCACCCAGAACACGCACCTCTTGTTGGCTGAGAGCCTGACCACGCGCGGGAGTCGCTTGATGACTAGCCAGGTGTTCATCACCTCCACGAACTTGGGAGGGACGACGAGCATGGCGAGGTCCTCGTTGTCCTTGATCTGTGCGTAGAATCTCATCGGCTCCCTGGCCCCCTCCTCGTGGCCCTGCCTCAGAGATCGTCCCCTCGAACGAGGCACACTCATGAAGGCGATCCTGCCAGGAAGGTCCACTGTCCTAAGCCACCTGTTCGTGGGGATGAGATCCTCGGCGCTCTCAGCTCCGGCCACGACCTGAACTCCTCCACCCGCCACATCCCAGTCAGTCTTCAGTATCTTGTCAGGCAACATGACAAGTATTAGTATCAAACAAAGCAAGCAAGCAAGCAAGCAAGCAAATGCCACTGATCAGTGGACTTGCCCAACAGCAAGTGCCACTGATAAGTGGACTTGCCCAACAGCAAGTGCCACTGATCAGTGGACTTGCCCAACAGCAAGTGCCACTGTTCAGTGGCATGTGCTCATGGCCAAATGGCAATGATCAGTGGCACTTGGTATTGGGCAAGAGCACTAATCTACTTGCTGTAGTGCAAATGGCACTGATCAATGACACTGATCAGTGACTTGCCCAATAGCAAGTGCCATTGATAAGTGCCATTTTGCCCAACAGCAAGTGTCATTGATAAGTGGCATTTGCCTAGGACCCTTGTTGTTGGGCAAGTCACTGATCAGTGGCGTCTTCTTTGCTGCAACTGGCACTGATCACTGCACTATCCTAAACAAGGAAATATCTAAAAATAGCAACAACAAGTGCCAATAGCACCCATGTGCAGCCATGCAGATTTGGGACCATTGTACTACATGCACGTATAACATCCACTCATGGCACAAACCCTAGCTTCAACATGCAACATGAAAGAAGGACATGATCCTAACATGAGCATGCCATCAGTCAACATGATTCTAGCATTCATCACTCAACATGAACATGATTCTAGCATGAACACAGCTACTAGCATGTAGCACAAATCTAGCATGTAGTAGCACTCGCACTAGCATGAACATGATAGCATTAACATGAATCTAGCATGTAACACAGCTACTAGCATTCTAGCATGAACACAAGCAGTAGCACACACACTGTACAAAACAAGAACAGATCAGTCCGATTGGATTCGATTGGGATCGCATCCAATCGGATCTGCTAGAATCCTATCAATCCTAGCACATGCCTAAAAAATTAGCCGCTAATTACATCTAGGAGCAAGATTGTTGGGGATTTGACTCACCGGAGCACGCGCAGCCGCGGCGAACCGAGGCCGGGGTGAAAATCCCGGCGGAAACGATAGAGGTGGCGGAGCAGAGGACGAGCCTACCCCGGCGACGGCCTGCAGCATCGGCCCCGTGCTGAACGCCACGCCGGAGGTCGAGAAGGACGGCGCCCCGCCGACAGGAGAAAACCCTCGGACAGGGGTCAAGAAAACCCCCGAGGCCAATGGTGTCCCAACAAGGGGTGGCTCCGTTGACGGTGCCGGCGCCGAGCCCAGGACCACCAGGTCCGGAATCGGCGGCGGAGCAGGAGCGGTCGGCACCACATCGGCCGGCACCGGCGCTCGTGGAGGCCGGCAGCAGATGGGGGACTGCGCCCGCAGCGCCGAGGCCAGGTCACGGCCCGAGTTCTGCAGCCCGGCCAGCCAGCGCTCCTGGATGCTGGAGACGCGCTGGTCGACCGGGATCAGAGGGCGGCGCGGTGGTGGGCGTGGCGGAGCCATCAGAGCAGAGGAGAGGAGAGGGAGGGGCGGTGAGGGAGAGAGGGAGCGGTGGGAACAGTGCGCCTGGGCGGTGACAGGAGAGTGGGGGACGAGTAATAAGACGTCGCCTCCGTCTCCCGCGCTGCCCGAGGCATGCAACTGCCCCACAAGCGCGGCCGCACCTGGCCAGGCTCGCGAGAAACTGCCGATTTGGCAGTTCTCGCCGGGCCAGGCTGCGGGCTGCTTTGAGGTTCGTGCGGGCCTCAAACCGCATGCAGCCCAGCCAACCAAACAGGCCACACACATCCCGCGCGGGCCTGGTTGGGCTGCATGCGGGCAACCAAAGACGCCCTTGTACTCTCTCGCGGTTGAGTCAGGACGCCGTAGTAATCCTTGCTCCGGTCCCCAGATGGGTCGGACGGAGCGTGCTATCCAACCATGTGTCAATGTTCCTTCTATAGATCACTGCAAGCGCTACACAACGCTGAATGCTACTATTCTAGTGAATGGGGCGCGCCCAGGGCGCGCCGCCTAAAGGGTGACTAGGCGGTGCCAGGTAGGACAACGCTCATCCAGCAGCCCTTTTTGGCTAGCTTTACAATCGAGAGCACATTTCATTAAAAAAGACTGTTGCTTCAGTTCAGTACCATTGCCAGATTGGCGCGCTTCAGTTCAGTACCATTGCCAGATTGGCGCATTTCACCTGATCAGTACTACAAATTCTATCTCTCTACAAAAACACTATAGTGATGCTGCGAGCTTGTCGCACTGCGCCGGCACAAAGGCCAGCATGTCCTGTCGAGGTCATAGATGACTTCTGTGTTCTGCTGCTAGTAGTTGTGGATGACGGTTTGGTCCCCGCCATCATGTCTAGCACCAGGCACATGACCTACACGCCGTTGTCCTCCAACACGTAGTACCCCAAGGCAGCTCCCAATCGCTGCCGTCCAGGTGGAGCGTTAGCGATAGCACCAGCACGGGCGCGCCCCCCTGTCCCCTGCCGCTGCCAGTTCAAAGCAGAGGTCCAGCTCAGTTCAAGAGATAGTAGGTTGTACCTCCTCTTTGATAGTTGAGGAGGCTCGGAGCTCTAGTATTACCTGCATTACATGCCTACTCATAAATTTAAAACCCGTTTGGTTAAAACCTCATATAACTTTCAGAATAAAACATGGCAAAGCAGAGTTTTGATAATAAAAGCATGCAACGAACCAGGATTTTTGATAAATAAAATCAAGAGGCCATGTTATGCTCCAACAAGCTATACTGCAATAGTCAGTTCTATCATCAAACTGATTACATAATAGATGATACATTGTTCAGGCATGTTCAGGAGATAAGCTTAAGATTTAAAACTGAAAATACATAAAAATCAACTGCCATATACATCCCCATAACTAAAGTAAGCACAAAATGAGAAAGTTATAGTTTTTTTTAACATATTGCTTCTAGGTCTGTAGCACACTATACATTAAACTACACATGCCCCCTAAGCAATTTCAGATCTCCTTTCAAACTACAAAGTTCATCTAGAACTGTGATAACACATAACAATGAATAATCCATATAGGCAAAAACACCCAGAGTCTATCCAAGAAGACCGCCTTGACAGTGCAGATATATCAAACAGATCAGTCTAAATTTTAAGCACTAACAAATTCAGTTTTTGCTGCTCCCTAGAAACGGGAAAGCGATTTGCAGTCTCATACCTCTTTTCTGAGGTTGTCGCCGACGCCTCCTTCATCCCTGAGATCCTCCTTCGGAGCTCCACTCGCTTCAAGCTCTGTAAACAACACACACGCCACACCACAGAGAAAACACCAAATCAAGCGGTTAGCAATCCATCACTGCCATATAGGCATCGAATCCGATCCGATAGGCGCAACGAAAGATTCAAAACCTACTCATTGTTTCGTCGTCGTCGAGGAAGGCATCCTGAGTCGGCTCTGGCACACGAGCGGATCCTGAAGAAACTCCTAAAAAAACAGATCATCGTCATGTGGACCAAAAATCAGACGAAGATTTTACCTAGATCGGGCGCGACTAGTCACCTTCTGACAATCTGCAGTAAGCAAAATGGAAGCGAGGTGAGCAAACCGTCAAACCGATGGCAGGCACAATAAACATGCATGTCAATGAAGCAGTATTCTCAAATGATGTACTTACCTTTAATTATCTGTTGCAGGATAGAAAGTTGAAGCGATACTCGACTCCCTTTGATGTCAGGCTGGATAGAGCTCTGAAGAACTACTCTGGTTGTGTCGATAGAGCTCTGAAGAACTACTCTGGATAGTTACTGCTGGCTAAGTTTAAGAGTTAAAATAGTGTTTTGGTTGTGTCGATAGGCTCTGTTTCTACTCTTTGTAGGAAGAATGATTTGTAGATTTGGAGTCTACTCCAACTGAATTTTGTGTACATTGAAATGGAGATGCACCAGTAATTTTGTGTACATTGAAATGGAGAATTAGGCTTGGATTCCCATTACTCTTATCCTACCTCGGCAATTTCGGGTTAGGATAAAATCATGGGTTTTCCCAAAATAAAATAAAACATCCTAGTAAGAAAGTAACATAAGAATCAAAGCCTATCAGAGAATTAGGCACTTCTGTTGGCATGACAACAATCAGATAGAACAAAACCTACAGTCCTCAATTTTTATTCCATCTGTAAAAGATGAACAATAAACTTAATCTATAAAACTCGTCTCGAGACTGCCATACTTTACCCAGGAGCCAGGAAAGCTAGAGTGCATATCACACATACATTCAGGCAAGCAAATAACTTCGATTGAATCCAATCCTTTGCATATATGGCATAAAGGCATCTAGAGAAGAAAAATACTTGATGATGTCAGTCTACCTTGCCAAGCTCATCAAATCCATCCAGCTGATTAAGAAGCTCCATCCGCATCCGCGGGAAGTCATCACTGGTTCCCTCACTAAATTTTCTCCCACCAATTTCATTGATTTCATCCATAAAGATAATGCATGGCCAGAAATAACAACTTTAAAAAATGAAACAAAATTTATGAGCAGCATAAATAAACAAAATGGTGATATAAGTTGAAAGATCTCATAAATGCATTTGTACTTATACTGAGATCAATTTGATTTCTTCTTCTCGGGCAAAGTTGGTATTGAGATCTAAAGTTTAAAATCCTTCAAAGCTCTAAATCATATGAGTTGATTAGCACTGGTGTTGTGCGAATTACCAAGTAAGATCATTGTCCCGAGAATTGTTGTGACAACATTAGTCCTTAAGCAGTAAAGTTGTGTTCATGCAAATAAAAATGAAAACCAAGGAGACCTTTCCAAGGACAAAAGATAACTCACCTTCAAATCCTTGGCAAAGCATAGCCTTAGTTCTTGAACTGAGCTCTTCTTGCAGATGATCTGCAGTGAGCCCCAAAAGAATGTTTGATAGTATCAATAGTATGAATGACATCACTGAGTGCACATTTTTTACCGTTGGAGATCAAGATATCCCCGATCGCCAGTATTCCCTGCAATTCAAATTCAAATTATAAAACTGTAAAAGAGACAATTTTCTATGACATAGTTTAGTAGGAGTCAAATTCATCCACACTACAACTCAAGTGGTTTTATGTTTGTTTTCTTCATCTAGAAACCAAGCTAATTTGAATAACAAAGTTTTAGGTGTATAGCCAACAAAAGAAACCAACAATTCCTACAAGAAAAGACAGTAATAAGCTATGCGTAATGAGTTAATGGCCATATGCTTACTGTAACATTATATCTGATGTAGAGATCACGGGCAGTAGTGAAGTACTGTAATTCTTCCTGTACAGCAGGGGTCGAGCATGTTCCATGCCTATGTACAAATTAAACAAATGGCATAGATTTAGCAATGGAAATGAGACAATGTTTGTGCACATGGATAACAATTAGCAAGTCTTTCTTATGACAATAATCTAATTCATTAGGTAAATGGATTGAAGAAATTTCCACACTAAAGGATCCATGAACAACCGATTGAGCAGCACATATCAATGCCATTATGCAAAACAACATGCAAAGGAACAACAGAAAAGGTTAATGACAATTCCAACCAAGGAGTAATTCTAGAGTCCAATCCATAGTTCTCACACTATACCTCATCATCGTACACATAGAAATTCGACATGATCGACCTGAACTATCTCAACACCATCCCAAATTCGATATAGATAGTTTGAGATTTCTCAACAGCAACTTTGAATTTTCCATACATGTTCACTGGCAATCGTCATCCTCCTCCTCCTCGAAGAAGAAGAGATTTCACACCCTATCTATCCTGGAGAGAAATTTAATCTGCAGAGATTCAGATTAGATTTGGTATTAGATCCAAAAGACATCCACGCTACTTCATGGATAGCGGGAAGACCGAAAGGGAGAAGGCCAACACAGAGACCCTCTATGCAAGAAACTTGTAGCTTCATAGGTAGCCTGAGCAATGGCTGAAATCATGCAGAACACCCAACAAACATATCACTTAGCACAAAACCAATAGCTCTATTACTACACCAGAAGGTTCATATAAGTACAGTTCTTGTGAAAATTAAAAGACATGCTTCAAGAACACCTAATTGGCAGCATTAAGCTTCTACGATATCTGCACAAACCAATTCTCTCACACGTGAGCTGCAGCTTAATTAAATAGATTCAGAAGAAACACGAGTACATATATCAGTGCATAAACCACTCTTCTCAAAGCTCAGCTGGTCTAAGTTCTGATATCTTCATTCTTCATATCCTCCAAAAAAATGCTTTGATGTGCAGAAACCAGACCACTTCAAGTTCTAGTGAATAATACAATTGTCACTGAAATAGCATAAGCACTTGCATTCCTATGTACTTTAGATAATGTGTTGGGTGGATAAACTGGTGTATTGCAAAGGAACACATGACAGAAAAATCGAATAACATACATCAAAGACAATATTTTACCATCTCAAATTAACTACTGCAACTATTTGATTTTGTTAATCACAAAAAAATCAACTTTCTCGTTTCCATCCTTTGTGATTCCTTTTGTCGTCTTATATAGATTGTTTTCAGCACACATTCTTCATTTAAGCGCTATCCTGTTAATTCTTTCATTATTCACATAAAAAAATTCAGGTAGGATATTATTTTGTTTGTATAAATATGTTACTATTATTATTTTACTTGACAAAAAAGACAACTCTGCCTCCAAAGGTTTGCTTTACATCTTCAGGCCAGATAGGTATGTGGCACTATACGACGAATTCAGTTATAATTCAACCAAATGGAGGACAAGCGTCCGAATTGCCGAGCATCAAAACCAAAATGAAAAAAAAGAACCAGGAATTTCAGCAATTACTAACCTTCTTTAACCAATCCTAGCAAGACTGGCAGGTACTCTTCCAACGCCTGCAGGATATTACCAGTGCTAGATCCTTCACAAACCAGTGACAGAGAAAAAACAAACTCAGTGTCAGTTCAGAGACCAACATCTTGCACATCCTACAGATTTCTCTATTTTCTGTGTCGTACATGATTGCACGATGATTGAACTTAACAAATCGTGTTACATCTCTAATGCAGTCAGCGGCCATGCATCATATGCCTTCAATAGTTACAGAAAAAGAGGCGTACGGAAGATAAGAAAGGAAAGAGACGCAGTCACCTATACTCGATCTCCAGACAGATCGTCTCTCTCTGTCGCTGTGCATGAGGGACGAGGACGACGGCGGCGACAGCACGGACTGGTTGGCCTCCTGGTGCGTCTCTCCGGCGCATCAGCCTAGCAGATTTCCTGTTTATCCTCCTACTTGCATTGTTCAAAACTGAACCTGCCTCACTTGTTAAATGATTTCAAATTAAACACTGTCTTAAAAAACGACCATGCTATCTATATCTTTAATGCCATTGATAATAGAATCCAAATTTCCATTCATGATTTTTTTAGCAGACAACGAGGCCAATAGATTGATATGAGTTTTCTGGCAACCAAGGTGGAGTTTTTTTTTTCTAATGTGTATCATGCATACAAAAGTAATATAATAGAACAAAGGAAATTCTGATGTTGTTATTAATCTGTTATCACCGTAACGCGAAAATATAAACATATATAACCTCCAGGTCCTTCCTCTGAAACCATCTTCTCTTGAGCATAAATCCTGCTCCCATAGATCATCGTTTGGACTGTAGTCAGCTCTGCAACGCAAGAATATATCAAATAGGTTAACAGAGTACGAACCATCAAGTTAGGGAGTTACCTAAAGAAGCGCAGCTACTCATGCTCGTCTAATGAATATTTACTTGTACCCACATCGACTTGTCTAACTCCCGGTAATAGGAAATCTAGGAATTTTTGTACTTAGGAGAATAGATTAGCTTGCTGAGGTAGAACAGAAGCACTACTTAAAAAAGCATAGGATAGTAGAGTTCAAATGCCACAGTACCAATTTCGTGAGCACAACACCACAACATTTGCAGGCAGGCAGGCAGCCACTCAAGTTCATTTGTAACCTAAATTAATCGCCATCAATCTGAGAACTGAACTGCTAGTTCCATCTATATCATTAGCGTAAACCAAATGACAAGGACGAATCTACCAGAAATACAGGACCACGTGAAGCAATCATCCTACCCCAATTCAACAACAAGCAAATCGTATCATATGGGAGGCGAGCACAACCGACCACGCAAGCGAGTTGAACCCAACGCACCTCAAGCCCGTGTGGCTCAGATCCAATCCTACGCCTACCAAATCGAGACGGTGGGGCGGGGTGGGGTGGCTGAAGGAACGGAACAAGGGAGCTCACCTGGGCAGGGTGGATGATGAAATTCACCAGCTTGGACTGGGCGTCGGTCTGGCCGGGCCTCTCGACCTAGATGACGCCCTTGAGGGGCATGTAGCCGTCGCTGACGCCGAGGAGGATAGGGTCCTCGGCAGAGGGAGATCAGGAGGGCCCTCGCCCGCAGCCGCGTGGGTGGGAAGGGAGGCGCGGTGGGGCGCGTCCCGCGCGCCGATGGCTCCCCAAATTCGGCGAAGCTGATAAACGAGCAGAGGAGGCGGCGGCTGCATTGGCGTGCGGAAGGAGAGAAGGTCGCGTGCAGGGAGGGTGTCGGTGGCTCGCGTCTATTCTTTTTATCGCTTCGTTCGTACAGTAAAAGCTGGCACAGTAAAAGTAGACAGATGGGCATCGCGAGGAAGCGCCGTTGATGCGCACCTTATTGTTTTGGATGTGCTTGAATCGCTACAGAACTAGTGCGAGTGACCCAGTGTGCTAGTACTACAGGACGAGTACATCTCTTATCTCTAGTGTTGTTAGTTAGAAAAAATTCTCATTTGATTTGCTTAACAACGCTTGGCTCAAGCATGTAGTAGCACGCTTTATCCTCGCTCCTCCTTCACCTCCTCCGTTTGTGTTGGCAGCCCCTGCCCACCTCAATACAAAAGAATTCCATTTTAAATTTCAAACACAAAATCAAGTACTGTAATACTATTGCAACATCGAATCAAACACGAATGATGGAGAAAATGCGACAAAAAAAAAGCATCACCAAGAGAGAAGTCTATTTTTAGTCCCTCAACTCTTCGACCTGTCTGGCTTTGGTTCCTCAACTTGAAACCAGACTAGTTGCACCCTAACATCCTATGTGGCGTGGACATTTTGTCGAGCAATTGGCGTGCAGTTTCTGCCGCTGCCAGTAAACGCCTCAGCCACCACCAACATCATTGCGTCGGTTAAGTCCACATGGCGAGACACTGACCCCATCGTTGTGGTCGTCGTCATCATGCGACGGAAAGCGAAGGCTTGCATGGTACTACACCTCGTCACCTCGCATCGCATCGGCTCGGCATCGGCATCGGTTGGGGCTTATCCGTCCATGGATCATGGACGGGGACCAGGGACGTACGCGCGGTACCTACCGGCGGAATGCGTGCGTCCACACCGATCGGTGGGCACGGCCGTGAGTCGTACGTGCCGTGCGTGCGTGGTGCAAGCGGTTTCGCAACGCCCGGCAGGGCCGACAACGGGCATGTGCGCCTAGGCGAGTGCGTGCCGCGATCACGCAAACCCTTCTTCCCGCGATCGAGTTTGGTCGTAGGAGGCCTGGGCGTCCGGTTAGACCGAACTGATCGGTTCGGTGACTCGGTCTATTTTAAATTTCGGTTTCTCGATTTTCCTGACCGAACGGTCCTACAAGAAATCAACAACCGAGCGTTCGGGTCACTGATAATACGGTTCGGTCTTAGGTTACAACCGAACAGATCCGAAATTGGTGGGAAGTAAGAAATCGGGTGGGCAAAATAACATGAATGGCAGAACACGAATCAAACGAAACATCATACAGAGGATGTGGGGGGTTCCGGGAATGGTAAGAGCGAAAAAATGCCGCAGGATATCGCTAGAACCGGGACGCCGACTGTGAAGAAGTGATTGCCGCGACCGAGTCGGAGCTCGATGGAAGTCGTCGGCCACCGCCGCGCGGGAGTCATGAGCGCCTCCAGCCGCCGCCGCGTAGGACCCATGGGCACAGCCGGCCCCGTGCACCGCTATGTTTGCTCGAGGTGAGAAAATGGAGGCGGCGGCGCAGTGCGTGCCTGTATTTGGATAAGGTTGCTTTTTTTTAGGTGCACTAGGGACTATTAGAACTCAATGACGTTTGGAATACAAATAATGTCTGGTAAGCACCCTAGCCACATGTGGCGACCTACTGGCAGTGATACAGCTGCCTTAACTAAATCATGAGCTTCAAAATTACATTCTCTATGCTCAAACTTGAAACAAACATCCCTGAAGTCGCTGCTCCGATGCTTAATTTCAGTGACCACCATTGCGTAAACAGTGGCTGCTCCCTTGTTGATACTCGTCCCCACCTCAAGGCAATATGAAGCAATAACCAGGCTTTGGATGTGTAGGTCTTTAGCTAACGCCAAGGATTCATTAACCGCATGTGCCTCCAATGATGCAGCATCCACAAGACCATCATAGACTGTAACAGAAGCACCAAGATACTGTCCGGTATGATCTCTACATACAACCCCCGCTGCACCTCGATCACCTTGGCGGGACAGGCCGCCGTCTGTATTTAACTTCGCAGCTGTGCCTGCTGGTGGAATCCACCTCCGAGCACGCCGTGCCGGTTGTGCTATCGGTTCATGCGGTTTTCTAGCAGAAGCAATTTCCAGGTCTTGAAGATACCTATTGATGAAACACCACGTAGAAATCGGGCTTTGGAACTCATTGTCATGTATGGCCCTCCGTTGAGCCCACCAAATTGCCCACAAGGTCATCAAAATCCGTGCAAGATCCTGCTGTGTTGTCGACTCGAATAACCAGAAAAGCCATAACCGAGCATCGTCGGTGTTGTTTGATATTACGTGCTCCAGGAGCTCCTCATCTCCTAACGCCCATGTACACCTTGCCATGCGGCAGTTGATTAGAGAGTGACGCCATGTATCATCCGACGCCCCGCAAATTGAGCATGCATCAGTCGTGGACATATTCCTTGAGCATCGAACGGATCCAATAGGAGTGAAGTATGAGCTAGCCTCCAAACAAAGACTCGAACCTTTGACGGAATTTTTACTTTCCACAGCTCGGTCCATGACTTCTTTTCAGCTGCTATGTTGGACTGGCCAGAACGGCGCTCAAGCCAGTCTTCACGCTGTGTTTTTACTGCAGCGATCATCCTATACGCTGACCTGACTGAGAATACTCCCCGCTTATCATAATGCCATGCCCAGAAATCTTCCTGGATGTACAACATCCACATCAGGAGCTATCAAGTGTTCCTCAAGCCGCTGCCTATCCCACGTTCTGGTAATGGGATCAATTAGTTCAGATACATGTACAGGTGGATTTTCAGACCTCGGACAGATTGGCCTGAGTTTGTAGTCCCTAGGTATCCAGTTTTCCTGCCAAATATTTGTCCCATTACCATTGCCAATCCTCTTGATTAGCCCTAAAGCAAGCACTTCCCGTCCCTCGAGGATCGAGCGCCACACCTGAGACGGAGCCGAGCCCAAAGTAGCTTCCAGTAAATGACAGTTTGGGTAATACCTCGCTTTAAGGATTCGAGCACTAAGTGAATCTGGCTCCTGCATTAGCCTCCATGCCTGACGGGCTAGTAGCGCCAAGTTAAACAACTCTATGTCGCGAAATCCCATGCCTCCCATATACTTGGGCATCGACATAGTCTTCCACGACACCCACGCAGTTTTCCTTTGCCCATCCTTACAGCCCCACCAAAACCTTCGAATAAGTCCATTAATATGTTCACATAAGCCCCGAGGCAACTTGAAGCATGCCATTGAGTAAGTAGGTATTGATTGTGCAACAGATTTAATCAGTACTTCCTTTCCGTCAGCAGAGAGACATTTCTCCATCTATCCCTGAACACGTTTCCAAATTCTATCCTTCAAATATTTGAAGCACCCTTCTTTAGATCTACCCACATCCGAAGGCAAACCCAGGTACTTTTCTGACAAAGATTCATTCTGCACTTCTAGTATATTTTTAATGCTTGCCCGATTAGTCTCAGTAACACCTTTACTAAAAAATATAGAAGATTTATCCACATTGATCCTCTGGCCGGACGCGTCACAGTATTGCTGCAATAGATCCTTCACTTTGGTGGCACTGTCACTCGTGGCCTCAAAAAATAATAAGCTGTCGTCTGCGAAGAGTAGGTGATTAACTGCAGGTGCATCAACAGCCACTGAGACACCCCGGACACCTTCCCCTTGTGCCTTCAACATGCATGATAGTCCCTCGGCAGCAAGTAAGAAAAGGTACGGTGATATTGGGTTGCCCTGCCGAATTCCCCTGGTAGGCATAAACGCATCCAAACTTTCACCATTAAAAAGGACAGAAAAGGAGACCGAAGACACGCATCTCATAACCGTATTCGTAAACCTAGGGCCGATCCCAAGTTTTAACATCACCGCCTTCAAATAAGGCCACTCTAGTCTGTCATACGCCTTCATCATATCAAGCTTCAAAGCACAAAAACGATTACCCTTTACTCTTCTGGTTTTCATATAGTGTAGGCACTCATAGGCTGTGATAAAATTATCAGTGATAAGTCAACCGGGAACAAACGCCGACTGCTCTTCGGAGATGACATCGGGGAGGATAAGTTTCAGCCTGTTAGCTAAGACCTTTGAGGCGATCTTGTAGATCACATTACAAAGACTTATTGGCCGAAATTGCCCTAAAACTTTTGGACTAGCAATCTTTGGAATCATTACGATGAACGTTTTGTTTATCTCCTCCGGGGAATCCTCTCCTTCAAGCACTCTAATGGTCATTCGTGTTACTTCATCACCGCAAAGGTCCCAGTGCCTTTGAAAAAAATGTGCCGGAAAACCGTCTGGACCAGGTGCTTTTGTTGGGAACATCTGAAAAAGAGCCTCTTTGACCTCCTCTCTGCTATAGTCTGCATTCAGGCGGGAATTCATCAAACCATCTACCCGAACTGGTATGTGTGACAACACCTCTTCCATGCCAATCGTCCCTTCTGATGTGTATAAATTAGCATAAAACTCATTTGCCATGTCAGCTAACTCTCTCGGATCCGAACAAGCAGACCCATCTTGACGATCTAGCTGGGATATTTTATTCTTGGCCCTCTTAGCACTAGCTTTCCGTTGAAAGAACTGAGTATTATTGTCGCCTTCCGACAACCATGTCACTCGTGATCGTTGCCTAGCCATTATCTCCTCTCTGTAACATAGTTCAACCATGCGATCCTCAATACGCTTCTCCTCTGGTCCAGGCCCCACCCGCGTTGGGTCAACTCGTATTGTGGTTAGCTGCATGCGAAGCATGCGCAATTCCTGACGGACCGAGCCAAAAGTGCCCCGTCCCCAGTTGGACAAAGACTTAGCCACTGAATTTAACTTGTCTGCCAAACCAGTTACGGACTCAGCCACCCCTTCAGATCGCCATGCATCCTCTATCACTCTTTGGAATCTAGTATCTGTCTCCCATGTACACTCGTAGCGGAATGGACGTTTGACCGCAATTCTCAGGTTATTTACTTCCAGCTCATTTATAAGAAGAATCGGGCTGTGATCACTCTTGGCTGCTGTTAGATGCTCCACACTTGCAAAAGGAAAGAGGCTTGACCAGCTCGGACTGGCCAGAGCCCTATCTAGACGAACTCTGCAATACTGACCTCTAGCAACACGTTTCTCCCACGTCCAGTCCAGTCCTTTGTAGCCTAGATCATACAGGCCACAGACGTCAACAGCATCCCTGAATCCTGCGATCTGGGAGCTATCTCGAGGGTTAGGCCCCATCTATTCTTCCGGCCTTAGGACCTCATTGAAGTCTCCAATACACACCCATGGCAGTGTGCTTTCCCCTCTTAATCTCTTCATGGTATCCCATGTTTTATATCTCAAACTACGGTTCGCCTCCCCATAGAAGCAAGTAGTGAGGCGCCACTAATCCTTCCCTGGTTCTGAAATCCATGAATCAATGTGATACTGTGAATAATTTTTTATTTCAAGATTGATAACATCTTTTGAAAAAATACAAAGACCACCACTTCGTCCCAAGCTCGGAACGGCAAACCTATTATTAAAACCTAAAGAAACCGCCAATCCCTCCACTTGGTTTTTCGCTAGTTGAGTTTCAACGATGCAAAGAACCGACGGCGCACATGACTCCACAAGATCGCGGAGCTCTCGAACCGTCGCGGGGTCGCCAATCCCACGACAGTTCCAACACAAAGTCCTCATTAGACTCGGCGGCCCTCCTCAAAGGAGGCCGCCTCATAGGATTGATCCATGTCTTGTACTTCCTCACTCCCGTCTTGCCTCCTTCTCTGTACTACCGGGTCCTTCCCCGGGGTGCTTGTCGAGGGGTCCAAGGAACTTGGAGTCGACCCCTCAATCAAAAGAACTGTGCCAGCCACCTTACCAACCAGATTCGGGATGGGCTGGCCCCTAATGTTAACTGTACCATCAGCCGAAACTAAATGTTTCCGGGCATTGTTGTTTCCAGACGGCACCTCAAAAAATCGGCAAGTGTAAACCTTTGTTGTGGGTTCCCCTTTGCTGCCTCCAGGATCTCCAGTGCTCCCGGCTCCTCTTCCTCTCCCATCTGAACCCCCTCGACCAAACCTTCCTCCACTTTCTCCTCTCCCCCCATTCTGCCTCGCCCTCCTCCATTACTTCCTCCCCGATTGCCCATGGAGCTGTCATTTATTGGTTCCGGGGCCCATAGCAACCAGTCACCCCATTCGAACGAGATTGGGTCGTGTACACCGTCACCACATTCTTTAGCTAGGTGACCCATTAATCCACATACGAAGCAAAAGTCCGGCAACTTTTCATAATAGACCCCATACTTCACTCTCTCCTTCAGTGTTATTAGCACAAAACGGACAAGTGGTTTATTAACATCCAGAAAGACTCGAGCCCGGAGTGTACTCGATGGATTGATACGCCCTTCATTGACCACCACCGTTGAAAGGATCGATATAGTTGACTAGAGGGGGGTGAATAGGCAACTAACAATTTTTAGCTTTTCTTTAACAATTTAAACTTTGCATCAAAGTAGGTTGTCTAGATATGCAACTAAGTGAGCAACCTATATGATGCAACAGCGATAGGAACACAAGCAAGCAAGAGATACAACATAAATAAGCTTGCACAAGTAAAGGCACGAAATAACCAAGAGTGGAGCCGGTGGAGGCGAGGATGTGTTGCCGAAGTTCCTACCCTTTGAGGGGAAGTATGTCTCCGTTGGAGCGGTGTGGAGGCACAATGCTCCCCAAGAAGCCACTAGGGCCACCGTATTCTCCTCACGCCCTCACACAATGCGAGATGCTGTGAATCCACTATTGGTGCCCTTGGAGGCGGCGACCGAACCTTTACAAACAAGGTTGGGGCAATCTCCACAACTTAATTGGAGGCTCCCAACAACACCACGAAGCTTCACCACAATGGACTATGGCTTCACGGTGACCTCAACCGTCTAGGGTGCTCAAACACCCAAGAGTAACAAGATCCGCAAGGGATTAGTGGGGGGAATCAAATTTCTCTTGGTGGAAGTGTAGATCGGGGCCTTCTCAACCACTCCCGAGCAAATCAACAAGTTTGATTGGCTAGGGAGTGAGATCGGGCGAAAATGGAGCTTGGAGCAACAATGGAGCTTAGGGTTGGAAGAGGTGGTCAACTAGAGGTAGGAGACGACCCTTTTATAGTGGTGGGCGCAATCCAACCGTTATCCACTTAACCAGCCCGCGACGCATGGTACTACCGCTCTGGAGGCACAGTACTACCGCAAGGCCACGCGGTACTATCATGGGCCACCACAGTACTACCGCGGCAGCAGCGGGGGCTAGAGTAGGCCTGACAGGGGGCAGTACTACCGCGAGCGCGGTACTACCGCTTCCCCTTGCGGTACTACCGCAAGGCAGGAAAGCCCTAGCCAGGGAAGGGCGCGGATGAATAAAATTACGTCCGTGCCTACTTTCGCTGGAAAACAAACGGTGCAAAAATCCGACACGGTACTACCGCTGGGGAGCGGTACTACCGCGTGGCTGCTGGATCAGGCCGCGCACGGTACTACCGCGCACGGGGCGCGGTACTACCGCAGAGGCGCGGATGTAAAAAATTACATCCGCCCCTACTACCGCAACACAGAGGTACTTGGCCTGGGGGCCACAGTAGTACTGCTCCATGAAGGAAATATGCCCTAGAGGCAATAATAAAGTTACTATTTATTTTCTTATATCATGATAAATGTTTATTACTCATGCTAGAATTGTATTAACCGGAATCATAATACATGTGTGAATACATAGACAAATAGAGTGTCACTAGTATGCCTCTACTTGACTAGCTCATAAATCAAAGATGGTTATGTTTCCTAACCATGAACACAGAGTTGTTATTTGATTAACGAGGTCACATCATTAGTTGAATGATCTGATTGACATGACCCATTCCATTATCTTAGCACCTGATCGTTTAGTATGTTGCTATTGCTTTCTTCATGACTTATACATGTTCCTATGACTATGAGATTATGCAACTCCCGTTTGCCGGAGGAACACTTTGTGTGCTACCAAACGTCACAACGTAAATGGGTGATTATAAAGGAGCTCTACAGGTGTCTCCAAAGGTAGATGTTGGGTTGGCGTATTTTGAGATTAGGATTTGTCACTCCGATTGTCGGAGAGGTATCTTTGGGCCCTCTCGGTAATGCACATCACATAAGCCTTGCAAGCATTGCAACTAATAAGTTAGTTGCGAGATGATGTATTACGGAATGAGTAAAGAGACTTGCCGGTAACGAGATTGAACTAGTTATTGGATACCGACGATCGAATCTCGGGCAAGTAACATACCGATGACAAAGGGAACAACGTATGTTGTTATGAGATCTTCGTAGAATATGTAGGAGCCAATATGGGCATCCAGGTCCCGCTATTGGTTATTGACCGGAGATTTGTCTCAGTCATGTCTACATTGTTCTCGAACCGTAGGGTCCGCACGCTTAACGTTACGATGACAGTTATTAGGAGTTTATGCATTTTTGATGTACCGAAGTTAGTTTGGAGTCCCGGATCTGATCACGGACATGACGAGGAGTCTCGAAATGGTCGAGACATAAAGATTGATATATTGGACGGCTATATTCGGACACCGGAAGTGTTCCGGGTGATTTCGAAGAAAACCGGAGAGCCGGAGGGTTACCGGAACCCCCCGGGAGAAGTAATGGGCCATATGGGCCTTAGTGGAGAAAGAGAGGGGCTGCCAGAGGTGGGCCGTGCGCCTCCTCCCCCCTGGTCCGAATTGGACTAGGAGAAGGGGGTGGCGCCCCCCCTTTCCCTCTCCCTCTCCACCTCTTTCCCCCTCCTAGTAGGAGTCCTACTCCTACTAGGAGGAGGACTCCTCCTGGCGCGCCTATAGGGGCCGGCCGGCCTCCTCCCCTTGCTCCTTTATATACGGGGGCAGGGGGGCACCCCTAGACACACAATTGATCCTCGTGATCGTTCCTTAGCCGTGTGCGGTGCCCCCCTCCACCATATTCCACCTCGGTCATATCGTTGCAGTGCTTAGGCGAAGCCCTGCGTCGGTAGAACATCATCATCGTCACCACGCCGTTGTGCTGACGGAACTCATCCCCGAAGCTTTGCTGGATCGGAGCCCGGGGAGCGTCATCGAGCTGTACGTGTGCTAAGAACTCGGAGGTGCCGGAGTAACGGTGCTTGGATCGGTCGGATCGGGAAGACGTACGACTACTTCCTCTACATTGCGTCAACGCTTCCGTTGCGGTCTACGAGGGTACGTAGACAACACTCTCCCCTCTCGTTGCTATGCATCACCATGATCTTGCGTGTGCGTAGGAATTTTTTTGAAATTACTGCGTTCCCCAACAGTGGCATCCGAGCCTAGGTTCTATTGTTTGATGTTATATGCACGAGTAGAACACAAGTGAGTTGTGGGCGATATAAGTCATACTGCCTACCAGCATGTCATACTTTGGTTCGGCGGTATTGTTGGATGAAGCGGCCCGGACCAACATTACGCGTACGCTTACGCGAGACCGGTTCTCCCGACGTGCTTTGCACAGAGGTGGCTTGCGGGTGACTGTTTCTCCAACTTTAGTTGAACCGAGTGTGGCTACGCCCGGTCCTTGCGAAGGTTAAAACGGCATCAACTTGACAAACTATCGTTGTGGTTTTGATGCATAGGTGAGATTGGTTCTTGCTTAAGCCCGTAGCAGCCACGTAAAACTTGCAACAACAAAGTAGAGGACGTCTAACTTGTTTTTGCAGGGCATGTTGTGATGTGATATGGTCAAGACATGATGCTAAATTTTATTGTATGAGATGATCATGTTTTGTAACCGAGTTATCGGCAACTGGCAGGAGCCATATGGTTGTCGCTTTATTGTATGCAATGCAATCGCGATGTAATGCTTTACTTTATCACTAAACGGTAGCGATAGTCGTGGAAGCATGAGATTGGCGAGACGACAACGATGCTACGAAGGAGATCAAGGTGTCGCGCCGGTGACGATGGTGATCATGACGGTGCTTCGGAGATGGAGATCACAGGCACAAGATGATGATGTCCATATCATATCACTTATATTGATTGCATGTGATGTTTATCTTTTATGCATCTTATCTTGCTTTGATTGACGGTAGCATTATAAGATGATCTCTCACTAAATTATCAAGAAGTGTTCTCCCTGAGTATGCACCGTTGTGAAAGTTCTTCGTGCTGAGACACCACGTGATGATCGGGTGTGATAGGCTCTACGTTCAAATACAACGGGTGCAAAACAGTTGCACACGCGGAATACTCAGGTTATACTTGACGAGCCAAGCATATACAGATATGGCCTCGGAACACGAAGACCGAAAGGTCGAGCGTGAATCATATGGTAGATATGATCAACATAATGATGTTCACCAATGAAACTACTCCATCTCACATGATGATTGGACATGGTTTAGTTGATTTGGATCACGTGATCACTTAGAGGATTAGAGGGATGTCTATCTAAGTGGGAGTTCTTAAGTAATATGATTAATTGAACTTAAATTTATCATGAAACTTAGTACATGATAGTATCTTGCTTGTTTATGTTGATTGTAGATAGATGGCTCGTGCTGTTGTTCCGTTGAATTTTAATGCGTTCCTTGAGAAAGCAAAGTTGAAAGATGATGGTAGCAATTACACGGACTGGGTCCGTAACTTGAGGATTATCCTCATTGCTGCACAGAAGAATTACGTCCTAGAAGCACCGCTGGGTGCCAGGCCTGCTGCAGGAGCAACACCAGATGTTATGAACGTCTGGCAGAGCAAAGCTGATGACTACTCGATAGTTTAGGGTGCCATGCTTTATGGCTTAGAATCGGGACTTCAACGACGTTTTGAACGTCATGGAGCATATGAGATGTTCCAGGAGTTGAAGTTAATATTTCAAGCAAATGCCCGGATTGAGAGATATGAATTCTCCAATAAGTTCTATAGCTGCAAGATGGAGGAGAACAGTTCTGTTAGTGAGCATATACTCAAAATGTCTGGGTATAATAATCACCTGATTCAATTGGGAGTTAATCTTCCAGACGATTGCGTCATTGACAGAATTCTCCAATCACTGCCACCAAGCTACAAGAGCTTCGTGATGAACTATGATATGCAAGGGATGAATAAGACTATTCCCGAGCTCTTCGCAATGCTGAAAGCTGCGGAGGTAGAAATCAAGAAGGAGCATCAAGTGTTGATGGTCAACAAGACCACTAGTTTCAAGAAAAAGGGCAAAGGGAAGAAGAAGGGGAACTTCAAGAAGAACGGCAAGCAAGTTGCTGCTCAAGGAAGAAACCCAAGTCTGGACCTAAGCCTGAAACTGAGTGCTTCTACTGCAAGCAGACTGGTCACTGGAAGCGGAACTGCCCCAAGTATTTGGCGGATAAGAAGGATGGCAAGGTGAACAAAGGTGTATGTGATATACATGTTATTGATGTGTACCTTACTAATGCTCGCAGTAGCACCTGGGTATTTGATACTGGTTCTGTTGCTAATATTTGCAACTCAAAACAGGGACTACGGATTAAGCGAAGATTGGCTAAGGACGAGGTGACGATGCGCGTGGGAAACGGTTCCAAAGTCGATGTGATCGCGGTCGGCACGCTACCTCTACATCTACCTTCGGGATTAGTATTAGACCTAAATAATTGTTATTTGGTGCCAGCGTTGAGCATGAACATTATATCTGGATCTTGTTTAATGCGAGGCGGTTATTCATTTAAATCAGAGAATAATGGTTGTTCTATTTATATGAGTAATATCTTTTATGGTCATGCACCCTTGAAGAGTGGTCTATTCTTATTGAATCTCGATAGTAGTGATACACATATTCTCTCTTCATAATGTTGAAGCCAAAAGATGCAGAGTTGATAATGATGGTGCAACTTATTTGTGGCACTGCCGTTTAGGTCATATCGGTGTAAAGCGCATGAAGAAACTCCATACTGATGGACTTTTGGAACCACTTGATTATGAATCACTTGGTACTTGCGAACCGTGCCTCATGGGCAAGATGACTAAAACACCGTTCTCCGGTAATATGGAGAGAGCAACAAATTTGTTGGAGATCATACATACAGATGTATGTGGTCCGATGAATATTGAGGCTCGTGGCGGATATCGTTATTTTCTCACCTTCACAGATGACTTAGGCAGATATGGGTATATCTACTTAATGAAACATAAGTCTAAAACATTTGAAAAGTTCAAAGAATTTCAGAGTGAAGTTGAAAATCATCGTAACAAGAAAATAAAGTTTCTACGATCTGATCGTGGAGGAGAATATTTGAGTTACGAGTTTGGTGTACATTTGAAAAATTGTGGAATAGTTTCGCAACTCACGCCACCCGGAACACCACAGCGTAATGGTGTGTCCGAACGTCGTAATCATACTTTACTAGATATGGTGCGATCTATGATGTCTCTTACTGATTTACCGCTATCGTTTTGGGGATACGCTCTAGAGACGGTCGCATTCATGTTAAATAGGGCACCATCAAAATCCGTTGAGACGACGCCTTATGAACTGTGGTTTGGCAAGAAACCAAAGTTGTCATTTCTGAAAGTTTGGGGTGCGATGCTTATGTGAAAAAGCTTCAACCTGATAAGCTCGAACCCAAATCGGAGAAATGTGTCTTCATAGGATATCCAAAGGAAACTATTGGATACACCTTCTATCACAGATCCGAAGGCAAGACTTTTGTTGCTAAATTCGGAAACTTTCTGGAGAAGGAGTTTCTCTTGAAAGAAGTGAGTGGGAGGAAAGTAGAACTTGACGAGGTAACTGTACCTGCTCCCTTATTGGAAAGTAGTACATCACAGAAATTTGTTTCAGTGACACCTACACCAGTTAGTGAGGAAGCTAATGATGATGATCATGAAACTTCACATCAAGATACTACTGAACCTCGTAGATCAACCAGAGTAAGATCCGCGCCAGAGTGGTACGGTAATCCTGTTCTGGAAGTCATGCTACTAGATCATGATGAACCTACGAACTATGAAGAAGCGATGGTGAGCCCAGATTCCGCAAAATGGCTTGAAGCCATGAAATCTGAGATGGGATCCATGTATGAGAACAAAGTATGGACTTTGGTTGACTTGCCCGATGATCGGCAAGCAATTGAGAATAAATGGATCTTCAAGAAGAAGACTGACGCTGACGGTAATATTACTGTCTACAAAGCTCGACTTGTCGCAAAAGGTTTTCGACAAGTTCAAGGGGTTGACTACGATGAGACCTTCTCACCCGTAGCGATGCTCAAGTCTGTCCGAATCATGTTAGCAATTGCTGCATTTTATGATTATGAAATTTGGCAGATGGATGTCAAAACTGCATTCCTGAATGGATTTCTGGAAGAAGAGTTGTATATGATGCAACTGGAAGGTTTTGTTGATCCAAAGGGAGCTAACAAACTGTGCAAGCTCCAGCGATCCATTTATGGACTGGTGCAAGCCTCTCGGAGTTGGAATAAACGTTTTGATAGTGTGATCAAAGCATTTGGTTTTATACAGACTTTCGGAGAAGCCTGTATTTATAAGAAAGTGAGTGGGAGCTCTGTAGCATTTCTGATATTATATGTGGATGACATATTACTGATTGGAAATGATATAGAATTTCTGGATAGCATAAAGGGATACTTGAATAAGAGTTTTTCAATGAAAGACCTCGGTGAAGCTGCTTACATATTAGGCATAAAGATCTATAGAGATAGATCAAAACGCCTAATTGGACTTTCACAAAGCACATACCTTGACAAGATTTTGAAAAAGTTCAAAAATGGATCAAGCAAAGAAAGGGTTCTTGCCTGTGTTACAAGGTGTGAAGTTGAGTCAGACTCAATGCCCGACCACTGCAGAAGATAGAGAGAAAATGAAAGATGTTCCCTATGCTTCAGCCATAGGCTCTATCATGTATGCAATGCTGTGTACCAGACCTGATGTGTGCCTTGCCATAAGTTTAGCAGGGAGGTACCAAAGTAATCCAGGAGTGGATCACTGGACAGCGGTCAAGAACATCCTGAAGTACCTGAAAAGGACTAAGGATATGTTTCTCGTATATGGAGGTGAAAAAGAGCTCATCGTAAACGGTTACCTTGATGCAAGCTTTGACACTGATCCGGACGATTCTAAATCGCAAACCGGATACGTGTTTACATTAAACGGTGGAGCTGTCAGTTGGTGCAGTTCTAAACAAAGCGTCGTAGCGGGATCTACATGTGAAGCTGAGTACATAGCTGCTTCGGAAGCAGCAAATGAAGGAGTCTGGATGAAGGAGTTCATAACCGATCTAGGTGCATACCTAATGCATCGGGTCCAATGAAAATCTTTTGTGACAATACTGGTGCAATTGCCTTGGCAAAGGAATCCAGATTTCACAAGATAACCAAGCACATCAAGAGACGCTTCAATTCCATGCAGGATCTAGTCCAGGTGGGAGACATAGAGATTTGCAAGATACATACGGATCTGAATGTTGCAGACCCGTTGACTAAGCCTCTTCCACGAGCAAAACATGATCAGCACCAAGGCTCCATGGGTGTTAGAATCATTATTGTGTAATCTAGATTATTGACTCTAGTGCAAGTGGGAGACTGAAGGAAATATGCCCTAGAGGCAATAATAAAGTTATTATTTATTTCCTTATATCATGATAAATGTTTATTATTCATGCTAGAATTGTATTAACCGGAAACATAATACATGTGTGAATACATAGACAAATAGAGTGTCACTAGTATGCCTCTACTTGACTAGCTCGTTAATCAAAGATGGTTATGTTTCCTAACCATGAACAAAGAGTTGTTATTTGATTAACGAGGTCACATCATTAGTTGAATGATCTGATTGACATGACCCATTCCATTAGCTTAGCACCCGATCATTTAGTATGTTGCTATTGCTTTCTTCATGACTTATACATGTTCCTATGACTATGAGATTATGCAACTCCCGTTTGCCGGAGGAACACTTTGTGTGCTACCAAACATCACAACGTAAATGGGTGATTATAAAGGAGCTCTACAGGTGTCTCCAAAGGTAGATGTCGGGTTGGCGTATTTCGAGATTAGGATTTGTCACTCTGATTGTCGGAGAGGTATCTCTGGGCCCTCTCGGTAATGCACATCACATAAGCCTTGCAAGCATTGCAACTAATAAGTTAGTTGCGAGATGATGTATTACGGAACGAGTAAAGAGACTTGCCGGTAACGAGATTGAACTAGGTATTGGATACCGACGATCGAATCTCGGGCAAGTAACATACCGATGACAAAGGGAACAACGTATGTTGTTATGCGGTCTGACCGATAAAGATCTTCGTAGAATATGTAGGAGCCAATATGGGCATCCAGGTCCCGCTATTGGTTATTGACCGGAGATTTGTCTCAGTCATGTCTACATTGTTCTCGAACCGTAGGGTCCGCACGCTTAACGTTACGATGACAGTTATTATGAGTTTATGCATTTTTTGATGTACCGAAGTTAGCTCGGAGTCCCGGATGTGATCACGGACATGACGAGGAGTCTCGAAATGGTCGAGACATAAAGATTGATATATTGGACGGCTATATTCGGACACCGGAAGTGTTCCGGGTGATTTCGAAAAAAACCGGAGAGCCGGAGGGTTATCGGAACCCCCCCGGGAGAAGTAATGGGCCATATGGGCCTTAGTGGAGAAAGAGAGGGGCTGCCAGAGGTGGGCCGCGCGCCTCCTCCCCCCTGGTGCGAATTGGACTAGGAGAAGGGGGCGGCGCCCCCCCTTTCCCTCTCCCTCTCCACCTCTTTCCCCCTCCTAGTAGGAGTCCTAGTAGGAGTCCTACTCCTACTAGGAGGAGGACTCCTCCTGGCGCGCCTATAGGGGCCGGCCGGCCTCCTCCCCTTGCTCCTTTATATACGGGGGCAGGGGGGCACCCCTAGACACACAATTGATCCTCGTGATCGTTCCTTAGCCGTGTGCGGTGCCCCCCTCCACCATATTCCACCTCGGTCATATCGTTGCAGTGCTTAGGCGAATCCCTGCGTCGGTAGAACATCATCATCGTCACCACGCCGTTGTGCTGACGGAACTCATCCCCGAAGCTTTGCTGGATCGGAGCCCGGGGAGCGTCATCGAGCTGTACGTGTGCTAAGAACTCGGAGGTGCCGGAGTAACGGTGCTTGGATCGGTCGGATCGGGAAGACTACGACTACTTCCTCTACATTGCGTCAACGCTTCCGTTGCGGTCTACGAGGGTACGTAGACAACACTCTCCCCTCTCGTTGCTATGCATCACCATGATCTTGCGTGTGCGTAGGAAATTTTTTGAAATTACTGCGTTCCCCAACACTCCAGAGGAGCGGTACTACCGTGGGCTCCCGTGGTACTACCGCGCCTTAGGCACAGTACTACCACAGGTGCCTGCGGTACTACCGCTCCAAGGAGCAGTACTACCGCAAGCACAGCAACAGCAGTCCAGACAATCGCAAAGAGGATAAACGGGGGATGCTCCAAAGTGCAAGGGAAAGGTGGAGACAAGGAAGGGAACGTGTACGTGATGATTCCACCCAAACCTTTCCGACGCGGACCCCCTCTTAATAGTACGGCTTTCCTACGACTCAAATCCACCAAAAAGAAACGTAGAGAAACGCCGTCTTCAATGGTCTTCGAGGGGCACCACACCGTCTTGTGCCTAGTGAAGAAATGTCTGAGAAACTCAAGGCACACGATTAGTCCGCAAAAGCATTTTCATCAATCACCAAAACACCTTAGGGGTAAATATGCCCTTACAATCTCCCCCCTTTTGGTGGATTGATGACAATACGGGATTTGCGCAAAAGGGTAATAAACTAGAGCATAGGCAAACCCCTCCTCTCTAAAATATAGACGGGCTCCCCCTAGATGTGTGCAATCTAGATGGATGCTTTGGACTGCACAGCACACAACTAGGATCAACACTCCCCCTATGTTTTAGAGACATGGCATATCTAGCAATGATAAGGCTAATCAACTAATCAAGAGCATAAAACATGGGTAGCACAATATACATAAGCTCGCTAAGATAGGATAAAGTGCATATGTCTTACACCATATGAAGGATAAGTCTCAAACCAAACCAAAGCAAATGAAACGAGGTTCAAACGAGACAGCAAACACACCAAACACAATGACACACGATCCAAATCCCTACACTCTCTCCCCCTTTGGCATCAAGACGCCAAAAAGGCAGAGAGGACACCTACACACTCGGGGTGGCTCAAGCGGAGAAATCATCCCAGTGCTCCTCGTCAGACTCGGCGGCAGGGATGTCCTCCTCGATGTCCTCGTCAGAATCAGTCCACTTGAAGCCCTGCTTCGACATCCACTCGGCCTCTGGAGTGATGTTCCTCTCTGACCCGCTGGATTGTGCCTCACCAAAGACCCTCAGGATGTGCAAGTCACGGCGGCGAGCCTCCTTGGAGGCAACATGAGTCCTGTACTGCCCCTTAGCTTGCATGCAGAAGAGAGACTTCATCTTGTCCTTCAGCTTCTTGGCCCACGAGGGCTCAGAGGAACTCTAGGAAGACCTAGCAGCACGGTCCTCAGCAACATTCTCTGCTCCAGTCTCCTCCTCACCAACAGCCCTCCTAGCAGCAGACGCCTCAGCACGAGTAGTAGTGTTGGCCCAGTTGGGCTTGACACGAAGACTGTTGGGATCATGCCTAATCCAGTCTGGTGCAAGGAACTCATCCCCAGGGAACAACTTCTCCCAAGTCTTGGAGATCAGCAGAAACATGTATGGCCCGTAGATAGGCACCTTGCGATTGAACACCGCAAACCAAAGCTCATGCCACATGATGTGTGAGACATCAAGAGGCTGAGTCTGAGACACCCGGGCCTCCTCGCACATGAGCATCATATCCATCATATATGCATGAACCTTATCCTTGTCGCCAATGCACGGGAATAGAGAGTTGCGGAAGATGCGATACATGATATCCAGAAAGGAGTTCAGCACCCAAGCTGACTTGCCATTGGTGAGCACCTTCTCAACATAGTACTGCTGGAGCCTGTTCTTGTTAGCAGACTCAAGATTGGCATGGGGATGAACACCAACAGGAGTGTTGAGTCCGTCATCTTGAACATGCAACAGATCCATGAACTCCTTCCAGGTAGCAGTCAACTAACGGCCGTTGGTCATCCACGTCATCCGCCGCTCCTCCCCAGGGTGAAAGTACACAAAGGCAAAGAACTGACAAACAAGCTCAGGGTCAAAGTCCAGATGGAAGGAGATCACATGCTCAATACCATACTGCTCCACCAAGTCCAGAGCCTCTCCAAAGTACTCACGAAACTTTTCCTTCCTCATGTGATGCATGTCAATCCACTTGACCTCCATGTAGGTATTCTTCTTGTTCTTGATGACATCCAGATACGTGAGAGTCTGCTCCTTGGTCCAGAACAACTCACAGCCTCTGATGGTAGCACGAGGATTCACATATGGGTTCATCTGCCTGAGACGGACGTACTCAGAAAGGGGTACCTCGTCCATGCTCTTAGCGGGTTCCTTGTTCTTTCTAGCGGTGGTCTTGACATGACGCTTGGGGGCATTGGAGCCCTCTGGTGCTTCACCTTGATTGCGCGAACGCTTGGATCTAGTGTCGTGACTGGGATTGGAACGGCGAGAGCCACCACCTGAGACACAAAGCGCAAAACACACACGACAAGCAAGAAGGATCAATGCGAAGACCTCGGCAAAGCAAAAGAAACACTTAGGAAGCATACATGCTAAATGCCATGAGAAAGATTTGATCCCACGGTAGTACTGCCAGGTGCTGCGGTACTAAAAATCTGGGAAGTCACGGTAGTACCGTGCGAAGTCACGGTAGTACCGGGTCTGGGAGCGGTAGTAGGGTCTTAGTGCCGCAGCTAGTGCGGTAGTACCGCACCTAACGGGCGGTAGTACCGCAAGAGCGGTAGTTCCGCGCACGAGGCGCGGTAGTACCGCACCGTGTCAGATCCGAACCTAGTTCAAATCTAAGAAAAACCGCGAAACCTCGGCGGTACTACGGTTGATCAAATCTATCACAGGACAACATATCAAGTATAATTCCTATGCAACCCGACTCTCCTACATCCTACTCTTGCACAGATTTGGCCTAAAATCTCAAGAACAACATGCATCTCCCCAAAAACCTAGAAGCTAAAGAACAACCAAGAAAGAGAGGGATTTGGGGAAAACCTTGTTCCATGGCAAGAGTAAGTGGTGGGGAACGATCCCACCGGTCGGAATCCGAGGAGAGTGGTCGGAGAAGGAGATCCGGTGAGGACCTCCGGCGCTGTTCGTGAGCGAGAGAGAGAGAGACGTGGGGAGAGAGATAAGTGAATGGGTATGGGGAGTTGGAACTCCCCTGCCCGAGAGATAACCCCCACACTCACTCGCGGCGCGATAGTACCGTGTATCATCGCGGTAGTACCGCTCGACGGAAGTACCGCACATGAGCGGTAGTACTGCTCTCCTGGGCAGCAGTAAAAAATTACTGCCGCGCAGGCGCAGTAGTACCGTGCCCTCTCAACGCGGTAGTACCGTGGCTAGCCGCGGTAGTACCATGAACTCAGGAAGTTGCACGTTTCAAGCACACGAAAACGAGGTCTTTGCACGAAAACTTTGAGGCAACACGACATCACAAGAACACGCGACACACGAAGACAGAAAGGCAAACGATAACACGAAAACAACCACGAGACACCACCTCTCCAAAGAGAGGGCGGTGGCCGGAGCCACCCATGTTTGAGTTAATTGGTATGGCACCGCGAATAATTATCCTTGGGCCCATGACCAAAACTCGTCTTTGAAGCACAAGTACCATAAAAAATGGCTAATGTGAAAGAGTTGATCGATTTATGCATAATGGGGGGAGGGAGAGTTCATTGAGAGAACAACACTCCGCCTATGTCCATGCCTACACCTAAACAAGACAACAAGTTGAGTATGGTGGGGTGTGCAAGGGTTCAAGCAACATTGCTCGAATCAATGATATTTAGCTCATGCCTTAACTCGCGAAATTTTGCTTCATCCAAAGGCTTCATGAAGATATCTGCAAGGTTATCATGAGTGTTGACGTAGTTGAGCTCGATCTCCCCTCGCCTAATTTGATCCCGGATGAAATGATACCGAATCTCAATATGCTTCGTCTTGAAGTGTTGCACCGGGTTGAGAGAAATCTTGATGGCACTTTCATTGTCACACCAAAGAGGCACTTTGTCCCAAATGACACCATAATCCTTTAAAGTTTGCCTCATCCATAAGAGTTGTGCACAACAACTACCGGCCGCTACATACTCCGCTTCGGTGGACGAGAGAGACACACAACTTTGCTTTTTGGAAGACCAACTTACCAAAGAGCAACCAAGGAATTGGCACCCTCCGGAAGTGGACTTCCTATCCACTTTGTCTCCCGCCCAATCGGAATCCGAATAACCTACAAGCTTGAAGTTTGCTCCTCTTGGGTACCATAAGCCAAAGTTTGGGGTATGAGCCAAATATCAAAAGATTCGCTTGACCGCCACAAAGTGGCTTTCCTTAGGTGCGGCTTGAAACCGTGCACAAATTCCCACACTCAACATGATATCCGGTCTAGATGCACAAAGGTAAAGCAAGGATCCAATCATGGAGCGATATACCTTTTGATCCACCGCTTTACCATTGGGATCAATGTCAAGTTGGCACTTGGTAGGCATTGGAGTGGAAGCCGGCTTGACATCGCTTAGCTTGAATCTCTTGAGCATGTCTTGAGTGTATTTGGCTTGGTTGATGAAGGTACCTTCTCTTCTTTTCTTCACTTCGAAACCTAGAAAGAACTTCAACTCTCCCATGGAAGACATCTTGAACTTTGAGGTCATTAGTGCGGCAAATTCATCATTGAAAGCTTTGTTAGGGGAACCAAAGATATGTTGGAAATATGCCCTAGAGGCAATAATAAATTGGTTATTATTATATTTCCTTGTTCATGATAATCGTTTATTATCCATGCTAGAATTGTATTGATAGGAAACTCAGATACATGTGTGGATACATAGACAACACCATGTCTCTAGTAAGCCTCTAGTTAACTAGCTCGTTGATCAATAGATGGTTACGGTTTCCTGACCATGGATATTGGATGTCGTTGATAACGGGATCACATCATTAGGAGAATGATGTGATGGACAAGACCCAATCCTAAGCCTAGCACAAAGATCGTGTAGTTCGTATGCTAAAGCTTTTCTAAATGTCAAGTATCATTTCCTTAGACCATGAGATTGTGCAACTCCCGGATACCATAGGAATGCTTTGGGTGTGCCAAACGTCACAACGTAACTGGGTGGCTATAAAGGTGCACTACGGGTATCTCCGAAAGTGTCTATTAGGTTGGCACGAATCGAGACTGGGATTTGTCACTCCGTGTGACGGAGAGGTATCTCTGGGCCCACTCGGTAGGACATCATCATAATGTGCACAATGTGACCAGGGAGTTGATCACGGGATGATGTGTTACGGAACGAGTAAAGAGACTTGCCGGTAAAGAGATTGAACAAGGTATCGGATACCAACGATCGAATCTCGGGCAAGTACAATACCGCTGGACAAAGGGAATTGAATACGGGATTGATTGAATCCTCGACATCATGGTTCATCCGATGAGATCATCGTGTAACATGTGGGAGCCAACATGGGTATCCAGATCCCGCTGTTGGTTATTGACCGGAGAGTCATCTCGGTCATGTCTGCATGTCTCCCGAACCCGTAGGGTCTACACACTTAAGGTTCGGTGACGCTAGGGTTGTAGAGATATTAGTATGCGGTAACCCGAAAGTTGTTTGGAGTCCCGGATGAGATCCCGGACGTCACGAGGAGTTCCGGAATGGTCCGGAGGTAAAGATTTATATATGGGAAGTCCTATTTTGGCCACCGGAAAATGTTCGGGATTTTTCGGTATTGTACTGGGAAGGTTCTAGAAGGTTCTGGAGTGGGGCCCACCTGCATGGGGGGGACCCACATGAACGTGGGTAGTGGGGGCAAGGCCCCACACCCCTGGTCAAGGCACACCAAGATCCCCCCTTAGAAGGAATAAGATCATATCCCGAAGGGATAAGATCAAGATCCCTAAAAAGGGGGATAACAATCGGTGGGGAAGGGAAATGATGGGATTTCATTCCCCCACCTTTGCCAACGCCCCAATGGACTTGGAGGGCAAGAAACCAGCCCCTCCACTCCTATATATAGTGGGGAGGCACATGGGAGCCGCACCCTAGCCCCTGGCACCTCCCTCTCCCCTCGTAACACCTCTCCCTCTCGCTGAGCTTGGCGAAGCCCTGCCGAGATCCCCGCCGCTTCCACCACCACGCCGTCGTGCTGCTGGATCTCCATCAACCTCTCCTCCCCCCTTGCTGGATCAAGAAGGAGGAGACGTCTCTCCCAACCGTACGTGTGTTGAACGCGGAGGTGCCGTCCGTTCGGCGCTAGGATCATCGGTGATTTGGATCACGACGAGTACGACTCCATCAACCCCGTTCACTTGAACGCTTCCGCTCGCAATCTACAAGGGTATGTAGATGCACTCCTCTATCTCGTTGCTAGATGACTCCATAGATTGATCTTGGTGATGCGTAGAAAATTTTAAAATTCTGCTACGTTCCCCAACAGTGGTATCAGAGCCAGGTCTATGCGTAGTATCTATGCACGAGTAGAACACAAAGTAGTTGTGGGCCTCGATTTTGTCAATTTACTTGCCGTTACTAGTCTTATCTTGATTCGGCGGCATCGTGGGATGAAGCGGCCCGGACTGACCTTACACGTACACTTACGTGAGACAGGTTCCACCGACTGACATGCACTAGTTGCATAAGGTGGCTAGCGGGTGTCTGTCTCTCCCACTTTAGTCGGATCGGATTTGATGAAAAGGGTCCTTATGAAGGGTAAATAGAAATTGGCATATCACGTTGTGGTTTTGGCGTAGGTAAGAAACGTTCTTGCTAAGAAACCTATAACAGCCACGTAAAAATTTGCAACAACAATTAGAGGACGTCTAACTTGTTTTTGCAGCATATGCCGTGTGATGTAATATGGCCAAAAGGACGTGATGAATGATATATGTGATGTATGAGATTGATCATGTTCTTGTAATAGGAATCACGACTTGCATGTCGATGAGTATGACAACCGGCAGGAGCCATAGGAGTTGTCTTAATTTATTTGTGACCTGCGTGTCAACTTAAATGTCATGTAATTACTTTACTTTATTGCTAAACCGTTAGCCATAGTAGTAGAAGTAATAGATGACGAGACAACTTCATGAAGACACGATGATGGAGATCATGATGATGGAGATCATGGTGTCATGCCGGTGACGATGATGATCATGGCGCTCCGAAGATGGAGATCAAGAGGAGCAAAATGATATTGTCCATATCATGTCACTATTTGATTGCATGTGATGTTTATCATGTTTTACATCTTATTTGCTTAGAACGACGGTAGCTAAAATAAGATGATCCCTCGCAATAATTTCAAGAAAAGTGTTCCCCCTAACTGTGCACCGTTGCGAAGGTTCGTTGTTTCGAAGCACCACGTGATGATCGGGTGTGATAGATTCTAACGTTCGAATACAACGGGTGTAAGCCAGATTTACACACGCAATACACTTAGGTTGACTTGACGAGCCTAGCATGTACAGACATGGCCTCGGAACGCGGAAGACCGAAAGGTCGAACATGAGTCGTATAGAAGATACGATGAACATGAAGATGTTCACCGATGATGACTAGTCCGTCTCACGTGATGATCGGACATGGCCTAGTTGACTCGGATCATGTATCACTTAGATGACACTAGTAGAAAAAGGGTCAAACGTGAAGCACATTAGTGCCGGTTTGTATTTGAGCCGGCACTAATGTATACATTAGTGCCGGTTCCAACGGCTAGCCGGGCCGCTTTCATTAGTACCGGTTCGTGGTGAACCTTTAGCACCGGTTTGTGCCACGAACCGGTACTAATGAGAGTGGTGGCAGGATGTTGTCAGACTGGAGCCCCTCCAGCCCCTTTAGTACCGGTTCTTGGCACGAACCGGTACTAAAGGTCGTCCTACATAAACCCTTCGTCCACTCGAGCTCGCTCTGTTCTTCCCCTTTCCCCTCTCCTCTCTGTTCTTCCCCTCTTCCTCTCGAGCTCATCACACATTTTGCCCAAAATTTGTCAAGATTTGAAGGCCCCCATCCATTCAAATGATCACAAAGGTTAGCAACTTTGTCCTTTCATCTCTCATTGCTAGATTAGCTCTTGCAATGCTTTATATAGTGATTAATTTGTGAGTTTAGTAATTTGGGAGGATATATATATATATATATGCTAGTATTTGATTTATATGCAATTTGAGGTCAAAAATAACACTTAGTTTGCATATGTAGGTGTGGTTTACTTAGTGCCTTCTAAATCTCCATCGTAGCCACCGTCGATCGCCCGCACCGTCCCGTCGCCGGCACCACCTTGTGGTGAGCCTCTTGTTCATGAAATTTTATATAAAAATTGATGTTTGTGTGATTTGGATATATAGTTACTCGTATAATTATCTTACCCGTACGTTGTTTGTTATACATATAGTGCCATGGTTTTGATATCCGTCCCCGTCGGCCCTCGTCCTTGTTATGATTCGGATGTGGTATGTATATTCTCTTTTAAAACTAGTTGCATTTCGTGTTTATGACAAATTATGCCCATCAAGTTGACATAGAAATTTTTTATAGGAGGTATGTGAACCGGAAATTCCAACCGACCCTATTGCCGAGAGGTTAAATTTAGTTGAAAGAGAAAACGAGTACTTGAAAGAAAAATTGAAAAGAATTGAGGGGGAGAAGATGGAATTGGAGTTGCATGTTGCCGATGTCGTCGATGATCACAAGATCAAGATGGAGAAAATGTGCTTGAAGATTAGAAAGATTAGAAAACATGCCATCGATAGTGAGGCTTGGTATCATTATGTTGTTGGATCCATTGTTACTTTAGTTGCGATCTTGATCGTATTTGTTGTTGCATTTAAATGCTTTAGCTAGAGAGTTATTTGTTTGTTGCATTTAAGTGTTGTATGAACTTTATGTATGAACTTGTATTAATTTGGTCTATTCGGTGTTGTGTAATGAAGATGAGCTGGCAATGGATGTACCATGACCGATGCTCTCCCCAGTTCATTGAGGGCGTGCATACTTTTCTGCTTGCGGCTGAGGCAAACAAGCGGGCGGATGGTTTTATGCCTTGTCCATGTGCTCGCTGTAAGAATGGTCACAATTACTCTACGTCAAGAACCATTCACGTCCACCTGTTTAAGTCTGGTTTCATGCCCCATTATAATGTTTGGACCAAGCACGGAGAAAGAGGGGTTATGATGGAAGACAATGAAGAAGAAGAGGACGATGACAGCTATCCTGGCCATGGGTTCCCTGAATACGATGATACAACAATGGGGGAAGAAGCTGAGCCGGTAATGCGGGAAGAAGCTGAGCCGGCAATGCGGGAAGAAGCTGAAGAAGAGGCATCAGATGAGCCCGTTGATGATCTAGGTCGGGCCATTGCCGATGCAAAGAGAAACTGCGCAAGTGATTTGGAGAAGAAGAAGTTGCAGCGCATGTTAGAGGATCACAAAAAATTGTTGTACCCGAATTGCGTAGGTGACAAGAAAAAGCTGGGCACCACACTGGAATTGCTGCAATGGAAGGCAGAGAATGGTGTATCTGACAAGGGATTTGGAAAGTTGCTGGTAATGATAAAGGATATGCTTCCAAAGGACAACGAATTGCCCGAGAGTACGTACGAAGCAAAGAAGGCTGTCTGCCCTCTAGGGTTAGAGGTGCAGAAGATACATGCATGCCCTAATGATTGCATCCTCTACCGCGGTGAGTACGAGGATTTGAACGCTTGCCCGGTATGTGGTGCATTGCGCTATAAGATCAGCCGCGATGACCCTGGTGATGTCGAGGGCCGGCGCCCCAGGAAGAAGATTCCTGCCAAGGTAATGTGGTATGCTCCTATAATACCATGGTTGAAACGTTTGTTCCAAAACAAAGAGCATGCCAAGGCGATGCGATGGCACAGAGAAGACCGTAAGAAAGACAGAAAGTTGAGAGTACCCGCTGACGGGTCGCAGTGGAGAAAAATCGAAAGAAAGTACGGGAAGGAGTTTGCAGATGACGCAAGGAGCATATGGTTTGGTCTAAGCGCAGATGGCATTAATCCTTTTGGGGAGCAGAGCAGCAACCATAGCACCTGGCCTGTGACTCTATGTTTGTATAACCTTCCTCCTTGGTTGTGCATGAAGCGGAAGTTCATTATGATGCCAGTGCTTATCCAAGTCCCTAAGCAACCCGGCAACGACATTGATGTGTACCTAAGGCCATTAGTTGAAGAACTCTTACAACTGTGGAATGGAACAGGTGTACGTGCGTGGGATGAGCACATGGGGGAAGAATTTGACCTAAAGGCATTGCTGTTCGTGACCATCAATGATTGGCCTGCTCTCAGTAACCTTTCAGGACAGACAAACAAGGGATACCGCGCATGCACGCACTGTTTGGACGATACCGACAGTATATATTTGGCTAATAAGAATGTGTACCTGGGACATCGTCGATTTCTTCCGAGCAGGCATCCCGTAAGAAAGAAAGGCAAGCATTTCAAAGGTGAGGCGGATCACCGGACGAAGCCTCGCCACTGTACTGGTGCTGATGTACATGATATGGTCAAGGATTTGAAGGTGGTCTTTGGAAAGGGTCCTGGTGGACAACCTGTTCCGAATGACGCTGACGGACGCGCACCCATGTGGAAGAAGAAATCTATATTTTGGGACCTGCCCTATTGGAAAGACCTTGAGGTCCGCTCCGCAATCGACGTGATGCACGTGACGAAGAATCTTTGTGTGACCCTGCTTGGCTTCTTGGGCGTGTATGGGAAGACAAAAGATACACCTGAGGCACGGGAGGACCAGCAACGTATGCACGGAAAAGACGGCATACATCAGGGTCATGCAAGCTACGCTCTTACCAAAGAAGAGAAGGAAATCTTCTTTGAATGCCTGCTCAGTATTAAGGTACCGTCTGGCTTCTCGTCGAATATAAAGGGAATAATAAACATGGCAGAGAAAAAGTTCCAGAACCTAAAGTCTCATGACTGCCACGTGATTATGACGCAACTGCTTCCGGTTGCATTGAGGGGGCTTCTACCGGAAAACGTTCGATTAGCCATTGTGAAGCTATGTGCATTTCTCAATGCAATCTCTCAGAAGGTAATCGATCCAGAAATCATACCAAGGTTACAAAATGATTTGGTGCAATGTCTTGTCAGTTTCGAGTTGGTGTTCCCACCATCCTTCTTCAACATCATGACGCACGTCCTAGTTCACCTATGCGAAGAGATTAACGTTTTGGGTCCTGTATTTCTACACAATATGTTCCCCTTTGAGAGGTTCATGGGAGTCTTAAAGAAATATGTTCATAACCGTGCTAGGCCAGAAGGAAGCATCTCCAAGGGCCGTCAAAATGAGGAGGTCATTGAGTTTTGTATTGACTTTATTCCTGACCTTAAGCCGATTGGTGTTCTTGAATCGCGGCATAAGGGCAGATTGGATGGAAAAGGCACGCTAGGAGGGGAACAAATAATATGTATGGACGGACATTCTCTCACTGAAGCACACTACACAGTTCTACAGAATTCCGCCTTGGTGGCTCCGTATATGGATGAACACAAGAATTTTCTACGCTCCAAACACTCGGAGCGGTCTGATGACTGGATTACACGTGAACAAACCAGGAGTTTCGCCAGCTGGTTGCAAGCACGTACCATGCATGACACCTCTATTGAAGATGACCTGTACTTGCTGTCCCAGTTACCATCTTCGAATATAATGACTTTCAAAGGGTACGAGATAAATGGTAATACATTTTACACGATCGCCCAAGATAAGAAGAGCACCAACCAAAACAGTGGTGTCCGCTTTGATGCAGAAACCAAGACGGGAAAGGAAACATATTATGGTTATATATAGGACATATGGGAACTTGACTATCGACGTGGTTTGAAGGTCCCTTTGTTTCGGTGCAAATGGGTCAATATGACACGAGGCGGGGTAACGGAAGACCCGCAGTACGGAATGACAACAGTGGATCTCAACAATCTTGCGTATGCAGACGAACCATTCGTCCTAGCCAATGATGTGGCACAGGTTTTCTATGTGAAGGACATGTCTACCAAGCCAAGAAAAAGAAAAGATAAGGAAGCGAATGCATCGTACGATGAGCCAAAGCGGCACATAGTTCTTTCTGGGAAGAGAAACATCGTGGGAGTGGATGACAAGACAGACAAGTCAGAAGATTATGAAAATTTTGATGAAATTGCTCCATTCACAGTGAATATTGACACGAGCATCCCGTTAAATGATGAAGATTTTCCATGGTTACGGTGCAAAGGGACACACGCGAAGAAAAAGTTTCACACCCAAAGATCTGGGATGTGATCGGCTTCACTAGCTATCATCACTTTCTTCTGTGTTTCACACCCAGAAGGGAATCTCTGTAATAGTTAGGGTAGTTAATTATGTGTTTTGGCATTTGAAACGCGAAGAAATTTTATGTGCAAACAAATTCTTTCATGCCTTTACTGATTTTTAAAGTTAAGTTATTCACAAACTAGTGATTCACACTAATTTCAAATAATTCAAAATTTAAACTATTCAAATTTGAAAACTACGGGCACTAACAGAAAGTTTACAATTTTTTGTACCTAAAGCAAAAATATTCACAAAGAAACTCTAAATACAAAAAAACAACTCAAAATAAATAAAGCAAAAAAAAAAGCCCGCCTACTAGGCTAGAGCGGCCTGCATACGACTAGAAACCCAACCCGTTGTTGGGCCAGGATGCAGGCCCGCAAAGGCCCAGTAGGCCCACGGGGCAGCATAGCACAGGTAGGCCCAGAAGGCCTGCATTTGAGAGGAGCTCGAAGGAGCAGCCGCGGCTGGATTTATAAACCAGTGCGGCTGCCCTTCGCTAGGCGAGGTGGGACTAAACTTTGCGCCCCTCGCCTAGCAGCGCACCCCCCTTTAGTACCGGTTCGTGGCACCAACCGGTACTAAAGGGGGGCCTTTAGTACCGGTTGGAGCCACCAACCGGTACTAAAGGGGGTCGCTTCCCGCCGCTTGGCCTGGCCAAAACAGGCCTTTAGTACCGGTTGGTGGCACCAACCGGTACTAAAGGTGTCCCCTATATAAGAAACACTTCGAAAATTTTCAGTTTCTCATCTCCCACTTCTCTCTGCCGCCGCCCCGTCCCGCGCCGTCGCCGCCCCTGTCGCGCCGTCCCCGTCGACTCCGCGACGCCCCCGTCCTCGTCGCGTCGTCCCCGTTGACTCCGCGGCGCCCCCGTTGCCGGCCTGTCGCCGCACCGGCCCGTCGCCGTCCCGGTCGCCGCACCGGCCCATCGCCGATCCCCTCGCTTCGCCATCGCCTTTGGATCGACCTCGCCTCGCTGTCGCCTCGACCTTGCCCGCGCGCGTTGTGAGCCCCTCCCCCGGCCCCTCTCCTCCCTCCAATCGATCAAAGCCACACCGGTGTCGGCACCGACCATAGCGCACACACACGCGCGCGCACACACACACACTACATGCACACACACACACACACTACACACACACACTACATGCGCACACACACAATTTTTCTGTTTTTAGCTTTTAGTTTTTTCTATTTTTCTGTTTTTCATACAAAGTTTTAGATGAATTAATTAATTAGATTAGATTAATGTCAAATAGTATATAGAAATGTTAGTTATAATATATATAATGTCAAATGTTATAGAAATGTTAGTTATATAGAAATGTTAGAAATTTTGGAAATGTTAGTTTTAGCTAGCTAGATGAATTAGATTAATTTCAAATTGTTAGACGATGATCGATGTTTTTTTAGTTTCTTATATTTTTAGTTATAAAATTTAGAATTTGCATATATGAAATCATCACAATCCATCATTTAAAAAATGTTACTTTACTTTTGCGGCATATAGTATTTTCTTGTCGACGATGCCCGGCCCGCATCCTCGCCGTCGACACGTCCGCGACGACGTCCAGCTGACCCATGTCCGGGACTGGGCTCCGCCGGGCTGGCACTGGGAGGTGCTGCCTGGAGGGGCGCGCCGCTTGATGAGGAACCCGGCCCCGTGTCCCGTCGTCGACCCTGATCTCGTTTGGTGGCGTTCGCGTGGGCCAGTTTCGGTGCGGAGGGAGCCGGCCCCGCCGGAGGTGGTACGTCGTCGTGTCAGGGAGGAGGACGAGCACGTCCATCGCTACATGGTTGCGTTAGAGGGCGGCAGGTTCTCCAATACCTGGCAGTTTCTTCAGGGATCTCACTTCAGCTATGATCCTGTGAGGGTTCCTTCTCTTTGGGTGTCCACCGCCCGCGCCACACTTCAGCTATGAGCCAGTGATGTACTATTCAATATTATATATTATTCAAGACGATGTATTCGAGATTAAATCTATTATTCGAGACGATGTATTCGAGATTATATCTATTATTCGAGACGATGTATTCGAGATTATATCTATTATTCGAGATTATACTAAATTGTTTTATATTTCTTTTGGCATAGTTAAATAAAAGCTATGGCGGACAATACCGACAGAGAGAGAGAACAGACCATGTTCGATATCATACGCGGGCCAGATGATGATCAGAATGAAGAAGATTTTGACGGCTCCGAATTTCTAAACAACACCGGAGAGGGTGATATGATATTCGATCGCGACGACCGAGAAGATGAAGTCATGAACTACGACGAAGAACATGTTGATCCTGAAACAACAAACACCGGCGAGGTATATATATTTATATAAGCAGGAATCTGGTGATCATCGCATGTTTTAAATGAGTTGAAGATATATTAACGAATCGATCTTTCTTCTTTCAGCCATCCGGATCGAGCAAATCTTCAGGCAAAAGGACGAAACGAGGCCCGAACAAAAAGTTGAAGGAGGGCGTAAAGTACAATATCGAGGCATTCAAACCTAATGGCGAACCATTAGCGCCTAAGAAGATTGCGGACAAGTTCGTTCGTTAGTGCGGAGTTCTTGTGAAGGACCAACTCCCGATCTCCCTTCAAGAATGGAGAAAGCCAGCAAAGCCACGTCCAAATGTTACTTTTGTCGACGAGAATAAAAAAAACTGCTTTGGGATACTCTCATGGAACATTTCACCCTACCAGATCATTTCATAGAAGCAGATGTGCAGAAAATCAAGGACACTTCTTTTAGGAAGATGGCGGTTGCATTCAAGAACCACAAGAGAACGACGTGGGAGAAGTACGTCAAGGGAGGAAGGAAGAGTCCAGTATTCGAGGGGATACTAGAGAATCAAAGTGCTCATTGGGACGATTTCGTGAAATTCAAGGATTCAGAATTAGCTAAGGAACGGTCGAGAATAAACAAGAAGAATGCCGAAAAAAGGATAAGTTCCATAAGCTGGGGCTAGGTGGCTACGCGGTGGCAATGCCTAAGTGGGATAAGTCTGAGAAAGAGATGGAGGATGCAAGTGTCACTCCGGTTACTAAGAGCTGGCCCCCAGGTGCAGGACTTAGTTCTATGCGCATGGGGGGGAGTTGGACCCGAAGACAGGCAATGTTTCGACGAAGGCATGTCTGAACGGAGCCGACGATGCGATACTTGTTGCAATAGAAGAGGCTCGATCGGGGGTGTTCCAGCCCAACAGAGAGAACGACGAGCTTACGCGTGCCCTGGGAAATCCTGAACACCTGGGAAGAACACGAGGCAAGGGCGCTATTCCGTGGTATGAGGGGTTTTCGGACTGGAACGCCGACTACAGAACCCGTGCGAGAAAGAAGATTGCGTAGGAGAAGAAGAGGAAGATGGAGGAGGAGCAGAGAAAGCGGGACTATGAATGCCTTCAAGGCCTAGAAGCAAGTCAAGCGGAATTGGCAGTTAAATTCCAGCGGCAGCAGGAGCAGATCGACTCACTTAGCCAGCAAAGGGGGTCTCAGCAGCTGCAGCAGCTAGCGGATGATCCAGCATTGGATAGCACCGCCCCATCCATGCCGAGAAGCAGCGTTGGTTCCGCCCCGGGCGACGCAGTGCTGGATAGATACCCCGTGGATGACATCACGGAGAAAACTAACTGCGAGCTACACTTCAAAATGAAGAACATATCCATGAAGGTGGCAGACACCGTTGCTTTTTCAAATTCCCCCGAGGCAACCTTCCATTGCAACCCGATTCCAGCGGGCTATGCTCGTGTCTTGGTTGATGAGGTGGTGGACCCATATTCGGAGCTACAGCTTGACATTCCTGGAGGTGACGATGAGCACACATTGGGAGAGGCCATACATCATGTCATCCTATGGAGAAAGGATTGCATCATCTTTCGAAGGCCACCGACACCGCGTCACCCGACTCCTCGTCGAAGTCCGCCACCGAGTCAGCAGACTCCCGCTCCAAGTCCACCAACGCGTGAGGCCACTCCTCCTCCTCCAAGTCCGCCAAAGTGTCAGGCCACTCCTCCTCCAAGTCCGACACAGCGTCAGACGTCCACTCCTCCTCCAAGTCCGGCACAACCTCAGGCCACTCCTCCTCCAAGTCCGGCACAGCTTCAGGCCACTCCTCCTCGTCCAACTCAGCCCCGTCAGCCGTCTCCGCCGCCTCAGCAATCGCAGAAGAGACACCCCGCAGCTATGGTGCGTAGCGGTACCAGTCGAGGTCATAGTACGGGAAGTACAGGCGGAGGCAAGCGATATAAATATGGTCCAAACCTCACTACTCCTCTTCCTGTGAGGGCTTACGACAGGACCGAGGAGCAAACCAATGCCATAGTGCGGGCAGAAGTTGATGCCCATTTTGGACCGAAACCGCCACCGCCGCCAAGGGAGAAAGTGCCTGTGGAAGTAGTTGACCACTTCATTCGTATGGCTCAACCACCAGCTCCTAAGCCTGTTGACACAGACTATGAGCGCCACATCAGGAAGTTACATCGACAACGTCTACAGAAGGAGGCGAGCTCGAGCTCGAGCAAACAACAAGCAGCTGTCAAAAAATGCGGGAAAACCGTTGCCCAGCTGGGAGAACAGGCGGCGCAATCGATCCCCCCGCTTGTTGTGCCGCCAACAACACGTGACAGTACGCGCGCCCAATATTATTGTGGCCAAACAGTTTACGTTCCCGAGGTGGGCGATGTGGTAATAACCCAGGAGCATATAATGCAGGCTGAAGAACTCAAGATCACTGTTGGACAACTCCTCGAGATCGAGGACATGCCTGTGATTACAGAGGAGGAAATAAAATGGAAATATGTCCGGGGCCAACCTTTGGTCAAGCCAGAAGATGTCAAGAAGCTCCCAACGAGAATGTATGAATTGCATCAATGGTACATGGACATTATCAAGAGATCCGATCGAGAGTCCATCATGGTGTATGTCAAGAAGGATCATTACTACCATGAGAAAGCTATGGCCGTTGAGTATTCTGAACTGTTTCAGTTATAAAATCAAGACGCACTCGACAAATCTATCGTCAGTTGCTATTGTCTGTAAGTGATTTCTTACTGTAATTTAAGTCTCAAGCTAGCTGTAGTGATCCTTTTGATCAATCATTACCTATAATTATCCTCAATATATTCTTTTCTGTGGTATTATGCAGGATGAAGATGTATGAAATGAGAAAAGGTGGACGCTATGGCATTGGGTTCATTGACCCAAACACCGTTAATGAATACACATGGAAAATAAACAAGTATCATGAAAAGCAGGTAGAGGACAGCATGCTAGAGTTCTTGAAGCGCCTCAAATACAATGAAGATATACTACTTCCTTACAACTTCCAGTGAGTCACACTTTCTTGTACTACAAATTCTCTGTTTTTGCCTACTAGCTAGCTACATGTTTTTGCTTACATATGCCCGCTTAATTAAGACATGCAAACGTGTGTGCATGCAGATTTCACTGGATCTTGTGTATCATTAAAGTTGACGCCGGAACAGTTGAAATACTGGACTCGCTACTCAAAGCAAATAGTGACTATAACATCTTGTTTGGGATAGTCAACAGGTAATTTCAATCATTATTAACTATATATCTCGGCCTATTTAGTTCGTCATTTCATGATATGAACTATTTAATAACCCCTTTATTCATTTTCTTTGTCGGCGGGCAGGGCTTGGGCAAGGTTCATCAGCGTCACGGAAGGCGAATGGAAACGACAGCTGAAATGCTTTCGACCCAAGGTAAGTAATTAAGTAGTACTAGCTAGCTAGCTAGCTAGCTGCCATCTCTTTAATTATCATGCTTGATTAATTATTATCTGATCAAATTAAATTCCATTCCCGTAATACAGGCCCTGAAGCAGGGGCAGGGGACTGATCTGTGTGCATTCTGCGTTTGTGAGAACATTCGCATGATGGCGTCTGAAAGGAGTAGATCTCAAAGACAGGAATGGGTACGCTTGTCAGAACACTATTCACAGTTTTTACACCATTATCGATATCTAGTCACACAACTAATACACATGCATATTGATCTCCTTAACAGTTCAAAGAGGTGCGGGACAAGCTCCTAGAAACGGAGCGCGTAGAAGCACTTCAAGAGGAAATAGCGGGATTTTTGCTCGACCATGTCATAAATCCGAAGGGAGAATACTATTACCCACAACCGCCCCCATCGACCAGGTCATGAACCACTTCCAATTGTCATCGTGCTCCGAAGGCACCAATTAGGCTAATGCCACTGGCTCCGAAGGCAACATGCATATGTAGGAGAAATTGTATATAGCTATACATGTGTCTATGTGTAAATTAATATGGTGGTTTGTGAGACATTGATGATATATATATGATTGGTTCTACTAGAAATTCTATTTATATATATATATATGCATAACGTGTACAATGTGTAGTACCATAAAATACCAGCAAACGAAAAAGAATTAGAATGGAAAACACAAAATTAAATGAAAAAGAAATCATAAAACCAAAAACCCCCCAAACATTTTAGTACCGGTTGGTGTTACCAACCGGTACTAAAGGGCTCCCGGCCCCCGGAGCTGGCTCGTGCCACGTGGTTTCCCTTTAGCACCGGTTCGTGCTGAACCGGTACTAAAGGGGGGGGGGCTTTAGTGCCCAAACTTTAGTGCCGGTTCCTAAACCGGCACTAAAGGGCCTTACGAACCGGTGCTATTGCCCGGTTCTGCACTAGTGTGACTAGAGGGATGTCTATCTAAGTGGGAGTTCATTAAATAATCAGATGAACTTAATTATCATGAACATAGTCAAAAGGACTTTCAAATTATGTCGTAGCTTACGCTTTAGTTCTACTGTTTTATATATGTTCCTAGAGAAAATTTAGTTGAAAGTTGATAGTAGCAATTATGCGGACTGGGTCCGTAAACAGAGGATTGTCCTCATTGCTGCGCAGAAGGATTATGTCCTTAATGCACCGCTCAGTGAGCTGACCCTCGAACGTCGGTTGTGGATGTTGCGAACATCTCACATACACGTTTTGATGACTACATGATAGTTCAGTGCGTAATGCTAAATGGTTTAGAATTGAGGCACCAAAGACGTTTTTGAAACATCGCAGAACATATGAGATGTTCCAAGGACTGAAATTGGGATTTCAGGCTAGTGCCCACGTCAAGAGGTATGAGACCTTTGACAAGTTTCTTAAGCCTGCACACTAAGAAGAAAAGCTCAATCGTTGAGCATGTGCTCAGATTGTATGAGTACTACAATCGCTTGAATCGAGTGGGAGTTGATCTTCTAGATGAGATAGTGATGGTTCTCCAAAGTCGCTGCCACCAAGCTACTAGAGCTTCGTGATGAACTATAATATATCAGGGATAGATATGATGATCCTTGAGCTATTCGCAACACCGCGAAAGTAGAAATCAAATAGGAGCATCAATTGTTGATGGTTAGTAAAACCACTAGTTTCAAGAAGGGCAAGGGCAAGAAAGGGATACTTCATGAAACGACAAATCAGTTGCTGCTCTAGTGAAGAAACCCAAAGTTGAACCCAAGCCCGAGACTAAGTGCTTCTGTAATAAGGGGAACGGTCACTGAATCAGAACCACCCTAGATACTTGGTAGATGAGAAGGCTGGCAAGGTTGAAAGAAGTATGTATTGGACATACATTATATTAAATGTGTACTTTACTAGTACTCCTAGTAGCAGCAGGGTATTAGATACCGGTTCGGTTGCTAAGTGTTGGTAACTCGAAATGAAGGCTACGGAATAAATAGAGACTAGTCAAAGGTGAGACGATGATATGTGTTGGAAGTGTTTCCAAGGTTGATGTGCTCAAGCACCGCACGCTCCGTTTACCATCGGGATTGGTGTTAAACCTAAATAATTGTTATTTGGTGTTTGCGTTGAGCATAGACATGATTGGATTATGTTTATCGCAATACGGTTATTCATTTAAGGAGAATAATGGTTACTCTGTTTATTTGAATAATACCTTCAATGGTCTTGCACCTAAAATGAATGGTTTATCGAATCCCGATCATAGTGATACACATGTTCATGCCAAAAGATATAAGATAGTAATGATAGTACCACATACTTGTGGCACTGCAATTTTAGTCACAATGGTATAAAACGCATGAAGAAGCTCCATGTTGATGGATCTTTGGACTCGCTTGATTTTGAATCACTTGAGACAAGCAAATCATACCACATGAGCAAGATGACTGAAAGGCCTCGTTTTCAGTAAGATGGAACTAGAAAGCAACTTGTTGGAAGTAATACATTTGCTGCTTCTGAAGCAGCTATGTACTCCGCTTGACATGTAGATCCCGCTATGACGCTTTGTTTAGAACTGCACCAACTGACAGCTCCACCGTTTAATGTAAACACGTATCCGGTTTGCGATTTAGAATCGTCCGGATCAGTGTCAAAGCTTGCATCAACGTAACCGTTTACAATGAGCTCTTTGTCACCTCCATATACGAGAAACATATCCTTTGTCCTTTTCAGGTACTTCAGGATGTTCTTGACCGCTATCCAGTGATCCACTCCTGGATTACTTTGGTACCTCCCTGCTAAACTTATAGCAAGGCACACATCAGGTCTGGTACACAGCATTGCATACATGATAGAGCCTATGGCTGAAGCATAGGGAACATCTTTCATTTTCTCTCTATCTTCTGCAGTGGTCGGGCATTGAGTCTGACTCAACTTCACACCTTGTAACATAGGCAAGAACCCTTTCTTTGCTTGATCCATTTTGAACTTCTTCAAAATCTTGTCAAGGTATGTGCTTTGTGAAAGTCCAATTAAGCGTCTTGATCTATCTCTATAGATCTTTATGCCTAATATGTAAGCAGCTTCACTGAGGTCCTTCATTGAAAAACTCTTATTCAAGTATCCTTTTATGCTATCCAGAAATTCTATATCATTTCCAATCAGTAATATCTCATCCACATATAATATCATAAATGCTATAGAGCTCCCACTCACTTTCTTGTAAATACAGGCTTCTTCGAAAGTCTGTATAAAACCAAATGCTTTGATCACACTATCAAAGCGTTTATTCCAACTCCGAGAGGCTTGCACTAGTCCATAAATAGATCGCTGGAGCTTGCACAGTTTGTTAGCTCCCTTTGGATCGATAAAACCTTCCGGTTGCATCATATACAACTCTTCTTCCAGAAATCCATTCAGGAATGCAGTTTTAACATCCATCTGCCAAATTTCATAATCATAAAATGCGGCAACTGCTAACATGATTCGGACAGACTTAAGCATCGCTACGGGTGAGAAAGTCTCATCGTAGTCAATCCCTTGAACTTGTCAAAAACCTTTTGCGACAAGTCGAGCTTTGTAGACAGTAATATTACCGTCAGCGTCAGTGTTCTTCTTGAAGATCCATTTATTCTCAATTGCTTACCGATCATTGGGAAAGTCAACCAAAGTCCATACTTTGTTCTCATACATGGATCCCATCTCAGTGATGGCTTCAAGCCATTTTGCGGAATCTGGGCTCACCATCGCTTGTTCATAGTTCGTAGGTTCATCATGATCTAGTAGCATGACTTCCAGAATAGGATTACCGTACCACTCTGGCGCGGATCTCACTCTGGTTGATCTACGAGGTTCAGTAGTATCTTGATCTGAAGTTTCATGATCATCATCATTAGCTTCCTCACTAACTGGTGTAGGTGTCACTGAAACATTTTTCTGTGATGTACTACATTCCAATAATGGAGCAGGTACAGTTACCTCGTCAAGTTCTACTTTCCTCCCACTCACTTCTTTCGAGAGAAACTCCTTCTCCAGAAAGTTTCCGAATTTAGCAACAAAAGTCTTGCCTTCGGATCTGTGATAGAAGGTATATCCAATAGTTTCCTTTGAATATCCTATGAAGACACATTTCTCCGATTTGGGTTCGAGCTTATCAGGTTGAAGCTTTTTCACATCAGCATCGCAGCCCCAAACTTTCAGAAACGACAACTTCGGTTTCTTGCCAAACCATAGTTCATAAGGCGTCGTCTCAACGGATTTTGATGGTGCCCTATTTAACGTGAATGTGGCCGTCTCTAGAGCGTATCCCCAAAACGATAGCGGTAAATCAATAAGAGACATCATAGATCGCACCATATCTAGTAAAGTACGATTACGACGTTCGGACACACATTTACGCTGTGGTGTTCCGGGTGGCGTGAGTTGCTAAACTATTCCACAATTTTTCAAATGTACACCAAACTCGTAACTCAAATATTCTCCTCCACGATCAGATCGTAGAAACTTTATTTTCTTGTTACGATGATTTTCAACTTCACTCTGAAATTCTTTGAACTTTTCAAATGTTTCAGACTTATGTTTCATTAAGTAGATATACCCATATCTGCTTAAGTCATCTGTGAAGGTGAGAAAATAACGATATCCGCCACGAGCCTCAATATTCATCGGACCACATACATCTGTATGTATGATTTCCAACAAATCTGTTGCTCTCTCCATAGTACCGGAGAACGGTGTTTTAGTCATCTTGCCCATGAGGCACGGTTCGCAAGTACCAAGTGATTCGTAATCAAGTGGTTCCAAAAGTCCATCAGTATGGAGTTTCTTCATGCGCTTTACACCGATATGACCTAAACGGCAGTGCCACAAATAAGTTGCACCATCATTATCAACTCTGCATCTTTTGGTTTCAACATTAGGAATATGTGTATCACTACTATCGAGATTCAATAAGAATAGACCACTCTTCAAGGGTGCATGACCATAAAAGATATTACTCATATAAATAGAACAACCATTATTCTCTGATTTAAATGAATAACCGTCTCGCATTAAACAAGATCCAGATATAATGTTCATGCTCAATGCTGGCACCAAATAACAATTATTTAGGTCTAATACTAATCCCGAAGGTAGATGTAGAGGTAGCGTGCCGACCGCGATCACATCGACTTTGGAACCGTTTCCCACGCGCATCGTCACCTCGTCCTTAGCCAATCTTCGCTTAATCCGTAGTCCCTGTTTCGAGTTAAAAATATTAGCAACAGAACCAGTATCAAATACCCAGGTGCTACTGCGAGCATTAGTAAGGTACACATCAATAACATGTATATCACATATACCTTTGTTCACCTTGCCATCCTTTTTATTCGCCAAATACTTGGGGCAGTTCCGCTTCCAGTGACCAGTCTGCTTGCAGTAGAAGCACGCAGTTTCAGGCTTAGGTCCAGACTTAGGTTTCTTCTCTTGAGCAGCAACTTGCTTGCCGTTCTTCTTGAAGTTCCCCTTCTTCTTCCCTTTGCCCTTTTTCTTGAAACTAGTGGTCTTGTTGACCATCAACACTTGATGCTCCTTCTTGATTTCTACCTCCGCAGCTTTCAGCATTGCGAAGAGCTCGGGAATAGTCTTATTCATCCCTTGCATATTGTAGTTCATCACGAAGCTCTTGTAGCTTGGTGGCAGTGATTGGAGAATTCTGTCAATGACGCAATCGTCTGGAAGATTAACTCCCAATTGAATCAAGTGATTATTATACCCAGACATTTTGAGTATATGCTCACTGATAGAACTGTTCTCCTCCATCTTGCAGCTATAGAACTTATTGGAGACATCATATCTCTCAATCCGGGCATTTGCTTGATATATTAACTTCAACTCCTGGAACATCTCATATGCTCCATGACGTTCAAAACGTCGTTGAAGTCCTGATTCTAAGCCGTAAAGCATGGCACACTGAACTATCGAGTAGTCATCAGCTTTGCTCTGCCAGACGTTCATAACATCTGGTGTTGCTCCAGCAGCAGGCCTGGCACCCAGTGGTGCTTCCAGGACGTAATTCTTCTATGCAGCAATGAGGATAATCCTCAAGTTACGGACCCAGTCCGTGTAATTGCTACCATCATCTTTCAACTTTGCTTTCTCAAGGAACGCATTAATATTCAACGGAACAACAGCACGAGCCATCTATCTACAATCAAACATAAACAAGCAAGATACTATCAGGTACTAAGTTTCATGATAAATTTAGGTTCAACTAATTTACTTAAAAGAACTCCCACTTAGATAGACATCCCTCTAATCTTCTAAGTGATTACGTGATCCAAATCAACTAAACCATGTCCGATCATCACGTGAGATGGAGTAGTTTCATTGGTGAACATCACTTATGTTGATCATATCTACTATATGATTCACGCTCGACCTTTCGGTCTCCGTGTTCCGAGGCCATATCTGTATATGCTTGGCTCGTCAAGTATAACCTGAGTATTCTGCGTGTGCAACTGTTTTGCACCCGTTGTATTTGAACGTAGAGCCTATCACACCCGATCATCACGTGGTGTCTCAGCACGAAGAACTTTCGCAATGATGCATACTCTGGGAGAACACTTCTTGATAATTTTAGTGAGAGATCATCTTATAATGCTACCGTCAATCAAAGCAAGATAAGATGCATAAAAGATAAACCTCACATGCAATCAATTTAAGTGATATGATATGGCCATCATCATCTTGTGCCTGTGATCTCCATCTCCGAAGCACCGTCATGATCACCATCGTCACCGGCGCGACACCTTGATCTCCATCGTAGCATCGTTGTCGTCTCGCCAATCTTATGCTTCCACGACTATCGCTACCGCTTAGTGATAAAGTAAAGTATTACAGCGCGATTGCATTGCATACAATAAAGCGACAACCATATGGCTCCTGCCAGTTGCCGATAACTCGGTTACAAAACATGATCATCTCATACAATCAAATTTAGCATCATGTCTTGACCATATCACATCACAACATGCCCTGCAAAAACAAGTTAGACGTCCTCTACTTTGTTGTTGCAAGTTTTACGTGGCTGCTACGGGCTTAAGCAAGAACCAATCTCACCTACGCATCAAAACCACTACGATAGTTTGTCAAGTTGGTGTTGTTTTAACCTTCGCAAGGACCGAGCGTAGCCACACTTGGTTCAACTAAAGTTGGAGAAACTATCACCCGCAAGCCACCTCTGTGCAAAGCACGTTGGGAGAACCGGTCTCGCGTAAGCGTACGCGTAATGTTGGTCCGGGCCGCTTCGTCCAACAATACCGCCGAACCAAAGTATGACATGCTGGTAAGCAGTATGACTTATATCGCCCACAACTCACTTGTGTTCTACTCGTGCATATAACATCAACATATAAAACCTAGGCTCGGATGCCACTGTTGGGTTTCGTAGTAATTTCAAAAAATTTCCTACGCACACGCAAGATCATGGTGATGCATAGCAACGAGAGGGGAGAGTGTTGTCTACGTACCCTCGTAGACCGCAACGGAAGCGTTGACGCAACGTAGAGGAAGTAGTGGTACGTCTTCCGATCCGACCGATCCATGCACCGTTACTCCGGCACCTCCGAGTTCTTAGCACACGTACAGCTCGATGACGCTCCCCGGGCTTCGATCCAGCAAAGCTTCGGGGATGAGTTTCGTCAGCACAACGGCGTGGTGATGATGATGATGTTCTACCGACGCAGGGCTTCACCTAAGCACTACAACGATATGACCGAGGTGGAATATGGTGGAAGGGGGCACCGCACATGGCTAAGGAATGATCACGAAGATCAACTTATGTGTTCTAGGGTGCCCCCTGCCTCCGTATATAAAGGATCCAAGGGGGGGGTGGGAGTAGGACTCCCCTCCCGTTCCTTGTCCAACTAGGAGAGGTGGAGGGAGAGAAGGAAAGGGGGGGCGCCGCCCCTCCCTCCTTGTCCAATTCGGACTAGGGGGAGAGGGGGCGCGCGGCCTGCCCTGGCAGCCCCTTCCTCTTCTCCACATTAGGCCCATAAGGCCCATTAACCCCCCGGGGGGTTCCGGTAACCCCCCGGTGCTCCGGTTTTATCCGAAACTTCCCCGGAACCCTTCCGGTGTCCGAATATAGTCGTCCAATATATCAATCTTTATGTCTCGACCATTTCAAGACTCCTCGTCATGTCCGTGATCACATCCGGGACTCCGAACTAACTTCGGTACATCAAAATGCATAAACTCATAATAACTGTCATCGTAACGTTAAGCGTGCGGACCCTACGGTTCGAGAACAATGTAGACATGACTGAGACAAATCTCCGGTCAATAACCAATAGCGGGACCTGGATGCCCATATTGGCTCCTACATATTCTACGAAGATCTTTATCGGTCAGACCGCATAACAACATACGTTGTACCCTTTGTCATCGGTATGTTACTTGCCCGAGATTCGATCGTCGGTATCCAATACCTAGTTCAATCTCGTTACCGGCAAGTCTCTTTACTCGTTCCGTAATACATCATCTCACAACTAACTTATTAGTTGTAATGCTTGCAAGGCTTACGTGATGTGCATTACCGAGAGGGCCCAGAGATACCTCTCCGACAATCGGAGTGACAAATCCTAATCTCGAAATACGCCAACCCAACATCTACCTTTGGAGACACCTGTAGAGCACCTTTATAATCACCCATTTACGTTGTGATGTTTGGTTGCACACAAAGTATTCCTCTGGCAAACGGGAGTTGCATAATCTCATAGTCATAGGAACATGTATAAGTCATGAAGAAAGCAATAGCAACATACTAAACGATCGGGTGCTAAGCTAATGGAATGGGTCATGTCAATCAGATCATTCACCTGATGATGTGATCCCATTAATCAAATAAGAACTCTTTGTTCATGGTTAGGAAACATAACCATCTTTGATTAATGAGCAAGTCAAGTAGAGGCATACTAGTGACACTTTGTTTGTCTATGTATTCACACATGTATTATGTTTCCGGTTAATACAATTCTAGCATGAATAATAAACATTCGTCATGATATAAGGAAATAAATAATAACTTTATTATTGCCTCCAGGGCATATTTCCTTCAGGTTATTCATTTAAGGAGAATAATGGTTACTCTGTTTATTTGAATAATACCTTCAATGGTCTTGCACCTAAAATGAATGGTTTATCGAATCCCGATCGTAGTGATACACATGTTCATGCCAAAAGATATAAGATAGTATTGATAGTACCACATACTTGTGGCACTGCAATTTTAGTCACAATGGTATAAAATGCATGAAGAAGCTCCATGTTGATGGATCTTTGGACTCGCTTGATTTTGAATCACTTGAGACATGCAAATCATACCACATGAGCAAGATGACTGAAAGGCCTCGTTTTCAGTAAGATGGAACTAGAAAGCAACTTGTTGGAAGTAATACATTTTGATGTGTGCAGTCCAATGAGTGCTGAGGCATGTAGTGGATATCGTTATGTTCTTACTTCACAGATGATTTGAGTAGATGTTGAGTATATTTACTTGATGAATCACGAGTCTGAATTATTGAAAGGTTCAAGTAATTTCAGGGTGAAGTTGAAAGATCGTCGTGACAAGAGGATAAAATATCTATGATATGATCATAGAGATGAATATCTGAATTACGAGTTTGGCACAGAATTAAGACATTGTGGAAATTGTTTCACAACTAATACAGCCTGGAACACCATAGTGTGATGGTGTGTCCGAACATCATAACTGCACCCTATTCGATATGATGCATACCATGATGTCTCTTATCGAATTACCACGATAATTTATGGGTTAGGCATTAGAGACAACCACATTCACTTTAAATAGGGCACCACGTAATTTCGATGAGATGACACCGTATGAACTATGGTTTAGAGAAACCTAAGCTGTCATTTCTTAAAAGTTTGGGGCTGCAACGCTTATGTGAAAAAGTTTCAGGCTGATAAGCTCGAACCCAAAGCGGATAAATGCATGTTCATAGAGTACCCAAAACAGTTGGGTATACCTCCTGTCTCAGATCCGAAAGTAATAGGGATTGTTTCTAGAATCGGGTCCTTTCTCGAGGAAAAGTTTATCTCGAAAGAATTGAGTGGGAGGATGGTGGAGACTTGATGAGGTTATTGAACCGTCACTTCAACCAGTGTATAGCAGGGCACAGGGAGTTGTTCCTGTGGCACCTACACCAATTGAAGTGGAAGCTTATGATAGTGATCATGAAACTTCGGATCAAGTCACTACCAAACCTCGTAGGACGACAAGGATGCGTACTACTTCATAATGGTATGTAATCCTGTCTTGGAAGTCATGTTGCTAGACAACAATGAACCTACGAGCTATGGAGAAGCGATGGTGGGCCCGGATTCCGAAAATTGGCTCGAGGCCATAAAATCCGAGAGAGGATCCATGTATGAAAACAAAGTGTAGACTTTGGAAGAACTGCTTGATGGTCATAAGGCTGTTGGGTACATATGGATTTTAAAAGAAACACGGACAATGGTGGTAAGTATCACCATTAAGAAAGCTCGACTTGTCGTTAAGATGTTTTCCGATAAGTTCAAGGAGTTGACTACGATGAGACTTTCTCACTCGTAGTGAAGCTAAGAGTCTGTTGGAATTATGTTAGCAGTTACTGCATTGTTTATGAAATCTTGCAGATACGATGTTAAAATATTGTTTCCTTGACGATTTTCTTGAGGAAAGGTTGTATGTGATACAACCAGAAGATTTTGTCAGTCCTGAAAAATGCTAACAAGTATGCAAAGCTCCAGCAATCCTTCTAAGGACTGGAGTAAGCATCTCGGAGTTGGAATGTACGCTTTGATGAGATGATCAAAGCTTCTGGGTTTATACAAAGTTTATGAGAAACTTGTATTTCCAAAGAAGTGAGTGGGAGCACTATAGAATTTCTGATGAGTATATGTTGTTGACATATTGTTGATCAGAAATGATGTAGAGTTTCTAGAAAGCATATAGGGTTATTTGAAAAGTGTTTTTCAATGGAAAACCTGGATTAAGCTACTTGAACATTGAGCATCAAGATCTATAAGGATAGATCAAAACGCTTAATGGTACTCTCAAATGAGCTGTGATGCCCTCGATTCAATCGTACACTAATCATGCACGCAAACGTGTACGATCAAGATCAGGGACTCACGGGAAGATATCACAACACAACTCTACAAATAAGATAAGTCATACAAGCATCATAATACAAGCCAGGGGCCTCGTGGGCTCGAATACAAGTGCTCGATCATAGACGAGTCAGCGGAAGCAACAATATCTGAGTACAGACATAAGTTAAACAAGTTTGCCTTAAGAAGGCTAGCACAAACTGGGATACAGATCGAAAGAGGCGCAGGCCTCCTGCCTGGGATCCTCCTAAACTACTCCTGGTCGTCGTCAGCGGGCTGCACGTAGTAGTAGGCACCTCCGGTGTAGTAGGAGTCATCGTCGACGGTGGCGTCTGGCTCCTAGACTCCATCGTCTGGTCGCAGCAATCGGGTAGAGAAATAGGGAAAAGGGGGAACAAGGCAACCGTGAGTACTCATCCAAAGTACTCGCAAGCAAGGAGCTACACTACATATGCATGGGTATATGTGTAAAGGGCCATATCGGTGGACTGAACTGCAGAATGCCAGAATAAGAGGGGGATAGCTAATCCTGTCGAAGACTACGCTTCTGGCAGCCTCCGTCTTGCAGCATGTAGAAGAGAGTAGACTGAAGTCCTCCAAGTAGCATCGCATAGCATAATCCTACCCGGAGATCCCCTCCTCGTCGCCCTGTTAGAGAGCGACCACCGGGTTGTATCTGGCACTTGGAAGGGTGTGTTTTATTAAGTATCCGGTTCTAGTTGTCATAAGGTCAAGGTACAACTCCGGGTCGCCTGTTACCGTGGACACGGCTATTCGAATAGATCAACTTCCCTGCAGGGGTGCACCACATTACCCGACACGCTCGATCCCATTTGGCCGGACACACTTTTCTGGGTCATGCCCGGCCGCGGAAGATCAACACGTCGCAGCCCCACCTAGGCACAACAGAGAGGTCAGCACGCCGGTCTAAACCTAAGCGCACAGGGGTCTGGGCCCATCGCCCATAGCACACCTGCACGTTGCGAATGCGGCCGGAAGCAGACCTAGCAACCTCCAGTACAACGGAAGTCACGTTACGTGGTCCAATCTGGCGCGCGCCGCTCAGTCGCTGACATCACGAAGTGCTTCGGCTCATACCACGACGCCGGTTGCCCATATCTTATCCCACGTGGCGGTTAGTGCGTATAAGGTCAACGACCCAACTCAGATCAAATACCAAGATCTCGTTAAGCGTGTTAAGTATCCGCGAACGCCGAACAGGGCCAGGCCCACCTTTCTCCTAGGTGGTCTCAACCTGCCCTGTCCCTCCACCTCAAAGTAACAGTCGGGGGCCGTCGGGAACCCAGGCCCACCACTACCTGGGTGGAACCACCTGCCCCTTCAGCCCCCATCTCCGAACAGTATCACAGGTAATGTAATAGTGTAAAGTATATAGCATATGCCCGTGATCACCTCCCGAAGTGATCACGGCCCAGTAGTATAGCATGGCAGACGGACAAGTGTGTAGGGCCACTGATGGAACACCAGCATCCTATACTAAGCAGTAGGATAGCAGGTAAAGGTAACAATAGTAGTAGCAAGGATAGGCTATGCATCAGGATAGGATAACGAAAAGCAGTAACATGTTACATGTTGGGTTTCGTAGTAATTTCAAAATTTTCCTACGCACACGCAAGATCATGGTGATGCATAGCAACGAAATGGGAGAGTATTGTCTACGTACCCACGCAGACCGACTGCGGAAGCGTTGACACAACATAGAGGAAGTAGTCGTACGTCTTCCCGATCCGACTGATCCAAGCACCGTTACTCCGGCACCTCCGAGTTCTTAGCACACGTACAGCTCGATGACGCTCCCTGGGCTCCGATCCAGCAAAGCTTCGGGGATGAGTTCCGTCAGCACAACGGCGTGGTGATGATGATGATGTTCTACTGACGTAGGGCTTCGCCTAAGCACTACAACGGTATGACCGAGGTGGAATATGGTGGCAGGGGGCACCGCACACGGCTAAGGAACGATCACGTGGATCAACTTGTGTGTCTAGGGGTGCCCCTGCCCCCGTATATAAAGGAGCAAGGGGAGGAGGCCGGCCGGCCAGGTGTGGCGCGCCAAGGAGGAGTCCTCCTCCTAGTAGGAGTAGGACTCCTACTAGGAGGGGGAAAGAGGTGGAGAGGGAGAAGGAAAGGGGGGGGGCGCCGCCCCCTTCCCCTTGTCCAATTTGGACCAGGGAGGAGGTGGCGCGCGGCCCACCTCTGGCAGCCCCTCTCTCTCTCCACTAAGGCCCATATGGCCCATTACTTCTCCCCCGGGGGGGGGGGGGGGGGGTTCCGGTAACCCTCCGGCTCTCTGGTTTTCTCCGAAATTACCCGGAACACTTCCGGTGTCCGAATATAGCCGTCCAATATATCAATCTTTATGTCTCGACCATTTCGAGACTTCTCGTCATGTCCGTGATCACATCCGGGACTCTGAACTAACTTCGGTACATCAAAATGCATAAACTCATAATAACTGTCATCGTAACGTTAAGCGTGCGGACCCTACGGTTCGAGAACAATGCAGACATGACTGAGACAAATCTCCGGTCAATAACCAATAGCGGGACCTGGATGCCCATATTGGCTCCTACATATTCTACGAAGATCTTTATCGGTCAGACCGCATAACAACATACGTTGTTCCCTTTGTCATCGGTATGTTACTTGCCCGAGATTCGATCGTCGGTATCCAATACCTAGTTCAATCTCGTTACCGGCAAGTCTCTTTACTTGTTCCGTAATACATCATCTCGCAACTAACTCATTAGTTGCAATGCTTGCAAGGCTTATGTGATGTGCATTACCGAGAGGGACCAGAGATACCTCTCCGACAATCGGAGTGACAAATTCTAATCTCGAAATACGCCAACCCAACATCTACCTTTGGAGACACCTGTAGAGCTCCTTTATAATCACCCATTTACGTTGTGACGTTTGGTAGCACACAAAGTGTTCCTCCGGCAAACGGGGGTTGCATAATCTCATAGTCATAGGAACATGTATAAGTCATGAAGAAAGCAATAGCAACATACTAAACGATCGGGTGCTAAGCTAATGGAATGGGTCATGTCAATCAGATCATTCAACTAATGATGTGACCTCGTTAATCAAATAACAACTCTTTGTTCATTGTTAGGAAACATAACCATCTTTGATTAATGAGCTAGTCAAGTAGAGGCATACTAGTGACACTCTGTTTGTCTATATATTCACACATGTATTATGTTTCCGGTTAATACAATTCTAGCATGAATAATAAACATTTATCATGATATAAGGAAATAAATAATAACTTTATTATTGCCTCTAGGGCATATTTCCTTCATTATACTACTCTAATGCAAGCAGTATAGAAGAGAATAGGTGATATCTGGTGATCAAGGGGGGGCTTGCCTGGTTGCTCTGGCAAGAGAGAGGGGTCGTCAACACCGTAGTCGTACTGGGTAGCAGCGGCATCGGTCTCGGTGTCTAGCGAGAGAAGAGGGGGAAGAAACAATAAATACAATGCAAACAGATGCATAACGATGCATGACAAAGCAAAGCGTGATGCTAGGCGTGCCCTAACGCGGTATGAGGTGATACCGGTGAAGGGGGGAAACATCCGGGAAGTATCCCCGGTGTTTTGCGTTTTCGGGCAGAGGAACCGGAGGGGGAAAGTTGCGAGTTTGATAGGTTAGGGATGTGTGGCGGACGAACGGGCTGCATATCCGGATTCGTCTCGTCGTTCTGAGCAACTTTCATGTACAAAGTTTTTCCATCCGAGCTACGGATTATTTTATATTAATTTATAAAGATTTAAACATTATTGGAATTATCTTATTAATTTAATTAGAAAAGCAATTGTGATGTCAGCATGATGTCATCATGAAGTCAGCAGGGTCAAAGGTGGACTAGGTCAAATTGACGTGTGGGTCCCATTCATCATAGGCTCAGACTAACTAGACAGTGTTAATTAGCTTAATTACTAGATTAGGTTAACCCATTTAATTAGTTTAGTTAAATAGGATTATTAACTTAATTAATTCGCTAATTAATTAATTAATAATTTGTTTCTTTACGTTAAATTCTCTTCTCTTTTTTTAAGGGACGACCCCACTTGTCAGGGAGTGGCTGTGTGTACGCGGGGTGGGGGGGGAGGGAAGGGAGACAGAGGACTCCGGCGGCCTCATCCAGGAGCCGCGGCGAGCGCCAGCGGGGCGCGCTGCCGTTGGCCGAACGCGGCGACCAGAGGCACGCGAGACGCGGCATGGCATGCGGTAGCAGCAGGCAGAAGGGCGAGCGGGGCGGACGGGTGAGGCGCGGCGGGTGTAGCGGGACGGCGACGCCATGCCGGAACGTGACCCGGCGACAAAATGTTCATCTGTGAACACTTGGAGAACCAGCAAGATGAGGCGCGTGCAGTGGTGTAAGCGGTTCGTGTCGGGGCGGGTGAAAGTGACCACGACGACGACGTCCGACGGTGGTGACGACTTGGCCTCGTCGGAGGTGAGCCAACGGGGCACGGGGAGGAGTGAGAGGAGGGCGAGGAGGACCGTGAGCTCACAGCGATGCTCGAGGAGGGGCTCGGTGAGGGTGAGGGTGCAGCATCCGCAGCGAATCCGGCGATGGCGTGCGGCGGCCGGCGTTGGGGAAGAAGCAGCGGGTGATGTGAGGGCGGCCTCCCAGCTCCGATCCAATGGCATAGACGAAGGAGAAGACGATGGCGCTCCTCCCGGTCAGACTCTCTGGGCGCGGGAAGGACGATGGCCACGCAGGCGACCGTGGTCAAGGTAACGAGGATGGCGACGCCCTTTGGATCGAAGGGAGAGACGGGCGTCGGCGTCTGGGTTGGTTACCCCCGATCCAGATCGGGTGGGAGGGAGGAGTGGACCGTGGGGAGAGGAGAGTGGGGATCGTGGGATGGGGGCGACGGGATCGGGGTCGAGCCCGATCGAGATCGTGGGGGCGGCAGGGGGAGTGGAATGGTGCTAGGATTCGGGTTGGGGGAGGGGGTTAAGCAGGAGGGTCGGGTGGGCCGTTTCGGTAGGGTCGGCCGGATGGGTGGGATGGGCCAAGGCCCATGGGGAGCCAGGGGGTTTCCTTTCTTTTGTTTTGTTTTTACTTTTTATTTATTTTCTTTTCTTTTCTGTTTTCTTTTAGTTTCCTTTTAATTTTGTTTTAGCAAAATACCAAAATGGCACCTATTTTGACATTACCAAATATGCCACTACCACACTAACTTGCTACCCAATCTAAAATAGTTTCGTAATTATTTAATATTTAAAAGTATTTAAATAATAGTTTTCGCTACTGTTTTATTCATCTTATAGTACTGAAATATTATATAACGGTGTGGTTTCTCCTCCATAATTACCTACGCAATATTTGGTTCACTCCGAACATTTTAGTTTTAATATTTGAAAACTTTTATTGTTCGCTTGATTTTGAAATTGAATTTGAATCGGTTTCAAACTAACTCGAGTTTATCAACAGTAACCAAGGTGACGTGGCACCATTAGCAGAGGTTTACTATAGCTTGATTATCCGGGCGTCACATAAGCACATACCTTGACATGATCTTGAAGGTGTTCAAGATGGATCAGTCAAAGAAGGAGTTCTTTCCTGAGTTGTAAGGTATGAAGTTAAGACTTAAAGCTCGACCACGGCAGAAGAAAGAGGAAGGACGAAGGTCGTCCCCTATCCTTTTGTCATAGGCTCTATACGGTATGCCATGCTGAGTACCGCACCTGATTGTGCCTTGCCACATGTCTGGCAAGAGGGTACAAAGGTGATCTAGGAGTAGATCACCAGATAGCGGTCAAAATTATCCTTAGAGAAATAAGGATATGTTTCTCGGTTATGGAGGTGATAAAGAGTTCAACGTAAAGAGTTACATCGATGCAAGCTTAACACCTATCCGGATAGCTCTGAGTAGAGATACCGGATACGTATAATGGAGCAACAATTTAGAATAGCTCCAAGTAGAACAGTTATTTGAAATGGCTCCAAATATAGCGTAGAGATTTGCGAAGTACATACAGATCTGAATGTTGCAGACCCGTTGACTAAAACCTCTCTCACAAGCATAACATGATCAAACCCAGAACTCATTGAGTGTTAATCACATAGTGATGTGAACTAGATTATTGACTCTAGTAAACTCTTTGGATGTTGGTCACATGGCGATGTGACCTGTGAGTGTTAATCACCTGGCGATGTGAACTAGATTATTGACTCTAGTGCAAGTGGGAGACTATTGGAAATATGCCCTAGAGGCAATAATAAATTGGTTATTATTATATTTCCTTGTTCATGATAATCGTTTATTATCCATGCTAGAATTGTATTGATAGGAAACTCAGATACATGTGTGGATACATAGACAACACCATGTCCCTAGTAAGCCTCTAGTTAACTAGCTCGTTGATCAATAGATGGTTACGGTTTCCTGACCATGGACATTGGATGTCGTTGATAACGGGATCACATCATTAGGAGAATGATGTGATGGACAAGACCCAATCCTAAGCCTAGCACAAAGATCGTGTAGTTCGTATGCTAAAGCTTTTCTAAATGTCAAGTATCATTTCCTTAGACCATGAGATTGTGCAACTCCCGGATACCGTAGGAATGCTTTGGGTGTGCCAAACGTCACAACGTAACTGGGTGGCTATAAAGGTGCACTACGGGTATCTCCGAAAGTGTCTGTTGGGTTGGCACGAATCGAGACTGGGATTTGTCACTCCGTGTGACGGAGAGGTATCTCTAGGCCCACTCGATAGGACATCATCATAATGTGCACAATGTGACCAAGGAGTTGATCACGGGATGATGTGTTACGGAACGAGTAAAGAGACTTGCCGGTAACGAGATTGAACAAGGTATCAGATACCGACGATCGAATCTCGGGCAAGTACAATACCGCTGGACAAAGGGAATTGAATACGGGATTGATTGAATCCTCGACATCGTGGTTCATCCGATGAGATCATCGTGTAACATGTGGGAGCCAACATGGGTATCCAGATCCCGCTGTTGGTTATTGACCGGAGAGTCGTCTCGGTCATGTCTGCATGTCTCCCGAACCCGTAGGGTCTACACACTTAAGGTTCAGTGACGCTAGGGTTGTAGAGATATTAGTATGCGGTAACCCGAAAGTTGTTCGGAGTCCCAGATGAGATCCCGGACGTCACGAGGAGTTCCAGAATGGTCCGGAGGTAAAGATTTATATTTGGGAAGTCCTATTTTGGCCACCGGAAAATGTTCAGGATTTTTCGGTATTGTACTGGGATGGTTCTAGAAGGTTTCGGAGTAGGGCCCACCTGCATGGGGGGACCCACATGAACGTGGGTAGTGGGGGCAAGGCCCCACACCCCTGGTCAAGGCACACCAAGATCCCCCCTTAGAAGGAATAAGATCATATGCCGAAGGGATAAGATCAAGATCCCTAAAAAGGGGGGGGTAACAATCGGTGGGGAAGGGTAATGATGGGATTTCATTCCCCCACCTTTGCCAACGCCCCAATGGACTTGGAGGGCAAGAAACCAGCCCCTCCACTCCTATATATAGTGGGGAGGCACATGGGAGCCTCACCCTAGCCCCTGGCACCTCCCTCTCCCCTCGTAACACCTCTCCCTCTCGCTGAGCTTGGCGAAGCCCTGCCGAGATCCCCGCTGCTTCCACCAGCACGCCGTCGTGCTGCTGGATCTCCATCAACCTCTCCTCCCCCCTTGCTGGGTCAAGAAGGAGGAGACGTCTCTCCCAACCGTACGTGTGTTGAATGCGGAGGTGCCGTCCGTTCGGTGCTAGGATCATCGGTGATTTGGATCACGACGAGTACGACTCCATCAACCCCGTTCACTTGAACGCTTCCGCTCGCAATCTACAAGGGTATGTAGATGCACTCCTCTATCTCGTTGCTAGATGACTCCATAGATTGATCTTGGTGATGCGTAGAAAATTTTAAAATTCTGCTATGTTCCCCAATAGTGGTATCAGAGCCAGGTCTATGCATAGTTTCTATGCACGAGTAGAACACAAAGTAGTTGTGGGCCTCGATTTTGTCAATTTACTTTCCGTTACTAGTCTTATCTTGATTCGGCGGCATCGTGGGATGAAGCGGCCCGGACTGACCTTACACGTACACTTACGTGAGACAGGTTCCACCGACTGACATGCACTAGTTGCATAAGGTGGCTAGCGGGTGTCTGTCTCTCCCACTTTAGTCGGATCGGATTCGATGAAAAGGGTCCTTATGAAGGGTAAATAGAAATTGGCATATCACGTTGTGGTTTTGGCGTAGGTAAGAAACGTTCTTGCTAAGAAACCTATAACAGCCACGTAAAAATTTGCAACAACAATTAGAGGACGTCTAACTTGTTTTTGCAGCATATGCCGTGCGATGTAATATGGCCAAAAGGATGTGATGAATGATATATGTGATGTATGAGATTGATAATGTATGGCAAACGTGTGTGCATGCAGATTTCACTGGATCTTGTGTATCATTAAAGTTGACGCCGGAACAGTTGAAATACTGGACTCGCTACTCAAAGCAAATAGTGACTATAACATCTTGTTTGGGATAGTCAACAGGTAATTTCAATCATTATTAACTATATATCTCGGCCTATTTAGTTCGTCATTTCATGATATGAACTATTTAATAACCCCTTTATTCATTTTCTTTGTCGGCGAGTAGGGCTTGGGCAAGGTTCATCAGCGTCACGGAAGGCGAATGGAAACGACAGCTGAAATGGTTTCGACCCAAGGTAAGTAATTAAGTAGTACTAGCTAGCTAGCTAGCTGCCATCTCTTTAATTATCATGCTTGATTAATTATTATCTGATCAAATTAAATTCCATTCTCGTAATAAAGGCCCTGAAGCAGGGACAGGGGACTGATCTGTGTGCATTCTGCGTTTGCGAGAACATTCGCATGATGGCGTCCGAAAGGAGCAGATCTCAAAGACAGGAATGGGTACGCTTGTCAGCACACTATTCACAATTTTTACACCATTATCGATATCTAATCACACAACTAATACACATGCATATTGATCTCCTTCTTAACAGTTCAAAGAGGTGCGGGACAAGCTCCTAGAAACGGAGCGCGTAGAAGCACTTCAAGAGGAAATAGCGGGATTTTTGCTCGACCATGTCATAAATCCGAAGGGAGAATACTATTACCCGCTACCGCCCCCATCGACCAGGTCATGAACCACTTCCAATTGTCATCGTGCTCCGAAGGCACCAATTAGGCTAATGCCACTGGCTCCGAAGGCAACATGCATATGTAGGAGAAATTGTATATAGCTATACATGTGTGTATGTGTAAATTAATTTGGTGGTTTGTGAGACATTGATGATATATATATGATTGGTTCTACTAGAAATTCTATATATATATATATATATGCATAACATGTACAATGTGTAGTACCGTAAAATACCAGCAAACAAAAAAGAATTAAAATGGAAAACACAAAATTAAATGAAAAAGAAATCATAAAACCAAAAACCCCCCAAACATTTTAGTACCGGTTGGTGTTACCAACCGGTACTAAAGGGCTCCCGGCCCCCGGAGCTGGCTCGTGCCACGTGGTTTCCCTTTAGCACCGGTTCGTGCTGAACCGGTACTAAAGGGGGGGCCTTTAGTGCCCAAACTTTAGTGCCGGTTCCTAAACCGGCACTAAAGGGCCTTACGAACCGGTGCTATTGCCCGGTTCTGCACTAGTGTGACTAGAGGGATGTCTATCTAAGTGGGAGTTCATTAAATAATCAGATGAACTTAATTATCATGAACATAGTCAAAAGGACTTTGCAAATTATGTCGTAGCTTACGCTTTAGTTCTACTGTTTTATATATGTTCCTAGAGAAAATTTAGTTGAAAGTTGATAGTAGCAATTATGCGGACTGGGTCCGTAAACAGAGGATTGTCCTCATTGCTGCGCAGAAGGATTATGTCCTTAATGCACCGCTCAGTGAGCTGACCCTCGAACGTCGGTTGTGGATGTTGCGAACATCTCACATACACGTTTTGATGACTACATGATAGTTCAGTGCGTAATGCTAAATGGTTTAGAATTGAGGCACCAAAGACGTTTTTGAAACATCGCAGAACATATGAGATGTTCCAAGGACTGAAATTGGGATTTCAGGCTAGTGCCCACGTCAAGAGGTATGAGACCTTTGACAAGTTTCTTAAGCCTGCACACTAAGGAGAAAAGCTCAATCGTTGAGCATGTGCTCAGATTGTATGAGTACTACAATCGCTTGAATCGAGTGGGAGTTGATCTTCTAGATGAGATAGTGATGGTTCTCCAAAGTCACTGCCACCAAGCTACTAGAGCTTCGTGATGAACTATAACATATCAGGGATAGATATGATGATCCTTGAGCTATTCGCAACACCGCGAAAGTAGAAATCAAATAGGAGCATCAATTGTTGATGGTTGGTAAAACCACTAGTTTCAAGAAGGGCAAGGGCAAGAAAGGGATACTTCATGAAACGACAAATCAGTTGCTGCTCTAGTGAAGAAACCCAAAGTTGAACCCAAGCCCGAGACTAAGTGCTTCTGTAATAAGGGGAACGGTCACTGAATCAGAACCACCCTAGATACTTGGTAGATGAGAAGGCTGGCAAGGTTGAAAATTATGTATTGGACATACATTATATTAAATGTGTACTTTACTAGTACTCCTAGTAGCAGCAGGGTATTAGATACCGGTTCGGTTGCTAAGTGTTGGTAACTCGAAATGAAAGGCTACGGAATAAACAGAGACTAGTCAAAGGTGAGACGATGATATGTGTTGGAAGTGTTTCCAAGGTTGATGTGATCAAGCATCGCACGCTCCGTTTACCATCGGGATTGGTGTTAAACCTAAATAATTGTTATTTGGTGTTTGCGTTGAGCATAGACATGATTGGATTATGTTTATCGCAATACGGTTATTCATTTAAGGAGAATAATGGTTACTCTGTTTATTTGAATAATACCTTCAATGGTCTTGCACCTAAAATGAATGGTTTATCGAATCCCGATCGTAGTGATACACATGTTCATGCCAAAAGATATAAGATAGTAATGATAGTACCACATACTTGTGGCACTGCAATTTTAGTCACAATGGTATAAAACGCATGAAGAAGCTCCATGTTGATGGATCTTTGGACTCGCTTGATTTTGAATCACTTGAGACATGCAAATCATACCACATGAGCAAGATGACTGAAAGGCCTCGTTTTCAGTAAGATGGAACTAGAAAGCAACTTGTTGGAAGTAATACATTTTGATGTGTGCAGTCCAATGAGTGCTGAGGCATGTAGTGGATATCGTTATGTTGACGTGGTGTACCGGTGGCTGTCATGGTGCCTGAAGAGTACGTTGGTAGTGTACCGGTAACTCTGGCGTGTGGTTTGGCACGCAGATGGACCGGGATTCAGGATGTGTGTGCTCTCTTTTCTTTGCTTCTGGTGTAGGACGAGTGGAGGAGATGACGGGACGAGGGCGCATCATACACCTCTTCACCTCGCATCGCATCCATCAGCATCGGATGGCGGTTGAGGCTTATCCATCCGTCCATGGGCAGTGGATGGAACCGGGTGGATGTACGCGTGGTACCAACTGGCGGGCGGCGGCATGTGTCCGGACTCAAGACTGGTTGGTGGGCCTGGCCGTGCGTCGTACGTACGTGCGTGGTGCAAGTGGTTTCGCAACGCCCGGCAGGACCGAGGACGGGCATGTGCGCCCAGGCGAGTGCGCGCCGCGATGACGCAAGCGCTTCTTCCAGCGATCGAGTTAGGCCAACTCCACAGCACGACCCCAAATTGTCCGGCCCCGTCTGTTTAGGATAAAACAAACAAACGAGACGTCCCAACGCGCGACCCCATCCTAAAAAAAGTCCGTTTCTGATCCGCCTCGCCTCATCCTGGACGCAAACTTGGTCTGTCTTTGGGTCAAAAACGGACACAAGCGGACACTTCTGCGTCGTCCTCGTCCGGGGCGTGTCCTCTGCATGTGACCCCTGGCCCGCCTGTCATCCTCTCTCTTTTTTATCTCGCATGGCCCACCATGCCCACCCACTGCCCTCTCTCTCCACCTTTTCTCCTCTCTCTCTTCTGCTCCACGCACCACCATGCCGGTGCACACGAGCGGCACGACGAGCAGGCGAGCAGGCGGGGCCACGGGCAGGGCGGGGCGCGCGGCGGGGCGGGGAGCGGCATGCGGCGCGAGGGGCTGGGCACGGCGGGGTGGGGTGCATGCGGTGCGGGGCGGGCTACAGGCGGTGCGGGGTGGGGCGCGCGAGGGAGGGCGGCGCGCGCGGCGGGGTGCAGGCGGGGCGGGGCGGGGGGCGGTGCAGGCGGGGCGCGGTGCACGGTGCGCGGGGCGGGGCGGCCCGCGGGGCTGGGCAGGGCGCCGGGCTGGGCGGGGTGCAGGCGGTGCGGGGCGAGACGGGATGCAGGCGGGGCGCGGTGCACGGCGCGCGCGGGGCGGGGTGCAGGCGGGGCGCGACGCGTGGCGGGGTGGCCCGCGGGGCTGGGCGGGGCGCGGCGGGGCGTGCGGCTAGCAGGCGGTGCGGTGCGGGGCGCGGGGAGCGCGGAACGGGGCGGCGCGCGGGGCTGGGAGCGCGGCGCGCAGAGCCTGGAGCGGAGGGCGTGGGCTCGCGCGGGGTCTGCAGGACCCCTGCTGGGCGCGGTGGTGGGCGGCGGGGCGCAGCGGGGCAGAGACGGCGAGCGGGCGCGAGGGCGGGCAGGCGCGGGCCAGCCCGGCGACGGCGGCGGCACCGGCGGAGCGAGAGCGCGGGCTTTGCATGGGCGGGTGAGGCGTACGACCGAGGCGGACGTTTTGGGGTTGGTGTGCGCGTTGGGCGCCTCCGACTGTATCCGGACATGCATGTCCATTTTACCACCCATTGCCACCCCAAACGGACAAAATCCGGATAAAACAGACGTCCGTTTGGGGTCGTGCGGTGGAGTTGGTCTAACTCCACCGCTCGACTCTATCCTGTCCGCCCCCGTCCGTTTGGGGTAAAACGGACAAAGGAGGCGGCCCAGCGCGCGACGGCCCGGACCCATCTTGTCCGTTTTGTGTCCGGGCCGACCCATTTCGAGCGCAAACTTGCGCCGGGTTTGGGTCGCGGCGGACACCAAATGGACGTGCGCTCGTCCGCGTCGGGGCCGCGTGGTAGGCGGCCACCTACCTCCCACCCGCCCACATCAATGCGCACGAGCGGGCGGCCCCACCTGTCATCCGCATGTCAAGCGGTCGCCGTCCTTCTTTAAGTGGGAAGCGTGGACGGGTCGTCATCCACACTGCCCCACGCCACCCCGCGGCCTCCTCAAAACCCGACAGCGGCGACCACGTCCCAAACCCTAGCCTAGACTTCGCCGGCCGGCCGCCGCAGCCATGGGCCTATGGAACTACGGCCGTAAAGGCAGGCACGACCGCGAGGCCGGCTCCTCATCGGGACGCCTCCGCGGCTCGGTGAAGAAGGAGGAGCCCGCCTCGCCATCGCCACCACGCCAGGCCCCCGCGCCGCCCGCCTTCTCCATCGCGCCCATGTCCGCCGGTGAGCGCGACCGGCATTACGCCCGGGCGTCGGTCTGCCGTCGTTATTGGGAGACGAGGACGCCGCTCCCCTGGAGCGACGCTCATCTCCCCAATGACTGGCACCTCTCCGCCGACCGAGTCCCCATCCCGCCGGTCCCGAAGAGCGGCCGTGCGCGCGCCGAGGAGATCGAGCGCCGCCGCCGCCTCCTCCCCGACGACCTTTTCTATACGCCAGGTACGCCCCCGACTCCCCGCTGTGGGACACCTGGTTTCGTGACGAGCACGACACCAGTCGCGCCTCCTTCTTCGCCGGCACCTCGACGGGGCCGCAGCGGCCACAGGAGCGCGCCCAGGAGCGCGGGCGTAGGCGGGTCCGCGGCGTCACGCCCATGCCGTCGCCGTCTCCGTCGCCCCTCCACCTCCTCGCATGATAGACGAGGAGGAGGCCCGTCTCCTGCAGCGTGTCATGGACGACTCCATGTACACGCACGACGAGCGGCAGTGGGACGGCCTGGAGGAGGCCATGGCCCTCTCTGCCGTAGGGGACGTCGCCTTCCCCGAGCTGCAGATGGTGGGCGTCGAGGAGGAGAGGAGGGAGGACCCGCCGGCCGCGTTCCAGCAACTGCTGGGCCAGGGGTGGGGCTGGTCGTGCATGGCAGACGAGATGGCCGACGCCGTGGGCGTGAACTGGCGCCCGACGCCGCCGCGGTCACCGGAGCGGGAGGCGTCGCCACGGCAGGAGGTGGTGCAGGCACCTCTGGCCGTCCAGCCCGCCCCCGTCCACCACGCACCTCCGGCCCACCTCTGGACGCCGCCGGACTACGTCGACCTCGTCAGCGACGACGACGACACCGGCGGCCAGTGAAGACGGCGACGGCCACGGCACCGACGGGCGCGGTAGGAGCGCGCGGGAGCGCGGAGGCGTTTTTTTTTATTTTTTTATATGTTAATTATGAAAAATGGGCCTTTTAAGTGGCCGTGGAAACTGGACCGTTCTTGGCCGCCCCCTATATATATTTTATGTTTTTTAAAATGTGTTTATTTAGTTTTTTAGTTATTTTGTTTTAGTTTTAATATTTTTTTTATTCACGTCCATTCCGGACACGATTTGGGGTGCGGCCGCGCGGTGCGTGCACGCACGACCCATCTGACAAAGGCGGACACGGGCGAATCCATCGGCGCCACAAAGAGACAAAATCCGGTCAATCCGGACATCCGTTTGGGGTTGTGCGGTGGAGTTGGCCTTAGGTGGTAATAGGAGTAGGACGGACGTGGTAATCCTTGCGAGTTGCGTTGGTCCCCCGACCCCGATGGATCCGACGGGGCGCGCTATGCTATCCATCCATGTGTCCACGTACTATCTAGCTAGTGCCCCGTGCTATTGTGCTGCTGCCGGCCGGGAGTCGGGTATGTGGACTGTGGCTGAGGCATGAGAACGGTCATCCCGTCGCGTCCAATGGCGCAGCGGCATGGGCGCAGCGCATGGCCACACTCAGTCACAGGGACGGTGGAGGACTGGACTAGAGATTAGACAGAGCCCTGGTGTGGCCCTGGCGCGGAGGCGTTACTGACCACAAACGAGACGTGCACGTGAAGCTCCTCCATGGGCTCGGGGCTGGCTTTACGACGGGTCGACGACCCCACGCCAGAGCCGATCATGTTGGAGAGCTCGGGTCTGCGTCGGTCTTGGCCGGTTACTTCGCAGTTCGCACGCTCGCGGTTTGGTTCGCTCCTTCACTCGCCGCTTTTCTTCGCTCGCTCGCGTCTTGGTTCGCTCCTTCACCTAACACTTGACTATTTTGACCGTTGACTTAAAAACAAAGGGTAGATCTGAAAAGTGTTCGCAAATTCGAAAACAGTTCATGAATTTTATATTATTTTGGAAAAAGTTCATTAATTTGAGAAAAGCTTGCATATTGGAAAACGCTCACGGATTTGAAAAAAGTTCACATTTGAGAAAAAAATAGGTTTGAAAAGAGTCCACAAGTTTGAACAAGTTCGCGGATTTGAATTTTTTTTGCTGATTTGAGGAAAGTTCACGAGTTTGCAAAAGTTCATGGAATTAAAAGAATGTTCATGACTATGAAAAAGTCCGTGAATTTGAAAATGTTCGCTGATTTGAGGAAACATAACAGCATTGAAAAACGTTCACAGATTTGAAAAGGTTAACATATAAAAAATCACAAATTTGAAAAAAGTTCACGAGTTTACAAAAAATAATGGTTTTTTGTTTCAGGAAATTGAAAAGTTCACGTGTTTGAAAAGCTTCATAAATTTCTAAAAACAATCTTGATTCATTATTTTCAAAATTTTAAAATGTTCAAAAAATGAAAGAAGAAAGAAAGAAATCATAAATCGATAGAAAACCCGAGCAGAAAAATTTGTAGGAAATATGCCCCACATGCAATAATAAAGTTGTTATTTATATTTCCTTATATCATGATAAATGTTTATTATTCATGCTAGAATTGTAGTAACCGGAAAATTAGTACATGTGTGAATACATAGACAAACATAGTGTCACTAGTATGTCTCTTCTTGACTAGCTCGTTGAATCAAAGATGGTTATGTTTCCTAGCCATAAACATGAGTTGTCATTTGATTAACGGGGTCACATCATTAGAGAATAATGTGATTGACTTGACCCATTCCGTTAGCTTAGCACTTGATCGTTTAGTATATTGCTATTGTTTTCTTCATGACTTATACATTGTTCCTATGACTATGAGATTATGCAACTCCCGAATACCGGAGAAACACTTTGTGTGCTACCAAACGTCACAATATAACTGGGTGATTATAAAGGTGCTCTACAGGTGTCTCCGATGGTGTTTGTTGAGTTGGCATAGATCGAAATTAGTATTTGTCACTCCGATTGTCGGAGAGGTATCTCTGGGCCCTCTCGGTAATGCACATCACTATAAGCCTTGCAAGCAATGTGACTAATGAGTTAGTTGCGGGATGATGCATTGCAGAACGAGTAAAGAGACTTTCCGGTAACGAGATTGAAATAGGTATTGAGATACGGACGATCGAATCTCGGTCAAGTAACATACCGATGACAAAGGGAACAACGTATGTTGTTATGCGGTTTGACCGATAAAGATCTTCGTAGAATATGTGGGAGCCAATATGAGCATCCAGGTTCCGTTATTGGTTATTGACCGGAGACGTGTCTCGGTCATGTCTACATTGTTCTCGAACCCGTAGGGTCCGCACGCTTAACGTTCGGTATTATGAGTTTATGTGTTTTGATGTACCGAAGGTAGTTCGGAGTCCCGGATGAGATCACGGACATGATGAGGAGTATCGAAACGGTCGAGACATAAAGATTAATATATTGGACGACTATATTCGGACACCGAAAGTGTTCCGGGGGTCATCGGATAATTATCGAAGTGCCGGGGGTTATCAAAACCCCCGGGAGAACTAATAGGTCAACATGGGCCTTGTGTGTGAGAGAGAGAGGAGGGGGCCTTAGGGCTGGCCGCGCACCCCCCCCCTTGGGAGTCCGAATTGGACAAGGAGGGGGGCGGCACTCCCTCTTTCCCTCCCTCTCTCCCTCTCCTTCCTTTCCCCTTCCCCTTCCTAGTTGGACTAGAAAAGAGGGAGTCCTACTCCTACTAGGAGGAGGACTCCCCCCTCTCCTTGGCGCACCCTAGGCCGGCCGGCCTCCCGCCTTGCTCCTTTATATACGGGGGTAGGGGGCACCCTAGAAGACACAACATACATGGATCTCTTAGTCGTGTGCGGTGCCCCCCTCCACCATAATCCACCTCGGTCATATCATTGTAGTGCTTAGGCGAAGCCCTACGCCGGTAGCTTCATCATCACCGTCATCACGCTGTCGTGCTGACGAAGCTCTTCCCCGACACTCTGCTGGATCGTGAGTTCGCGGGACGTCACCGAGCCAAACGTGTGCCGTACTTTCGGTACTAGAATCGGTCGATCGTGAAGACGTATGACTACATCAACCGCGTTGTCATAACACTTCCACTTACGGTCTGCGAGGGTACGTAGACAACACTCTCCCCTCTCGTTGCTATGCATCACCATGAACTTGCGTGTGCGTAGTGCCCCGCGCTGTGTCGTGCTGCGTCCGCTGCTGCCGGCCGGGCGCCGGGTACGTGGACTCTGGTGGAGGCATGAGAACGGTCATCCCGTCGCGTTCAGTGGCACAACGGCATGGGCGAATCGCATGGCCACACTCACAGCGACGATAGAGAACTAGAGAGAGCCCTGGTAGTGGCCCTGGCGCGGAGGCATGCACGTGAACATGAAGCTCCTTCATGGGCTCGGGGCTGGATTTACGAGGGTCGACGATCCCACGCGAAAGCCGATCATGTTGGAGAGTCGATCCTCTCTTCGGCGCGTCTTTGCCCGGTTCCTTCGCGCGCTCGCAGTTTGGTTCGCTCGTTCACTCGCCGCCACTACAAGAAATATATCATCTTGTGACCTTGACTATTGGTCACTGAAAGGTCATTGTTTTTCATTTGCGACCTTTTTTTGACCAAAAACAGAAGATTAAAAGCTGGTGGTCGTAAACTGAAATTAACGACCTTCTCTGTGAGAAGGTCGTGGACGTTTACGACCAAAATATGACTATTGTTTTACTTTGGTCACTAGCAGCCTCCTCAGGCCACGTAGGCATCTGACGTGGCAATCTGATGTGGCACAAGAATCAGCCCGGTCCAATTCGATTTTCTACATGGGCCTAGCCCAACAATTCGGCCCATTTATGATTTTTTTCCTAGATGTTTTTGGGCCTTTACCTTTCCACGGAGTTTTTTTCCTTTTTGTTTCTATTTTCTATTTGAGTCGAGGCCTTCTTATAGTACTTCTGAATAGCTTTTTAGCCCAGGTTATTTTGGGCCATGGCATCTTGATAGTACAAGTATATTTGGGCCGTGGCCACTATCAGGTCCAATAAGAACATTTTCTGGAGAACTTAATGTTCAAGTAAAATGTACACAACATTACAGGAAAATAACACATACAACAACAGATAAAATTTCATTTCACTCCTACAGCTCACTACATCATAGACAGTACATGACAATCATTCAATTTTTTACTAGGCAGTAGCCGAGTACATCATTCAATTTCAAATAAACAGTACTGCTCTTGGAAGCAAAATAGGCCGCCACACGCCATGCTGCCCCAAGTAACCAGCAGCGCTGCTTGCCCCCTTGGCCCAGCTCCTTGCTACCGACGATGGACGAGACTCGGATGCGAAGCTCCCTGCACATGACATATTGTGTCAATGCTTGCAGCAATAGAAGGAACTCACATACCATAGAACTTGCACAGTAGTGTATCAACACCCGAAAGATTGACTGAATTGAACTATTATAACCAAGTTAGAGCTGGCAGAAGTTGCAGGTACATAAACATCCATAGAGCTAACATGTTGTATTTCTGTAGAAAGAAGCATCAACTCACTATTCTACACAAAAAGCTAGCCCATACATGCACAGACACCAGAACGGTACATAGAATGAAGCACATGGCTAGTACTTGCTACCCTGACATTTCAGGGATTCTAGTGTTTAGGAGATTTGACTTCCAGCAGAAAACTATGTCGATAGACTTAGCACTTGTGACTTCAACTAACTTGACCAGTGCTAAGTTATTAATAGACTTACTTGTGACTTCAACTAACTTGTGGACTGATTAGATATAAACAGTAGTATTGAATGATAGATATAAACATTAGTATTGCCTGAGCTCAGTTTTTTTTTGCAAGGATAAGCATGTCCTAAACCGCCATTGTGAGATCGTTGAAGTAATATATGCCAGAATGTGAGAATGGATAAAATAGAACATGAATGTTATCAAGTGCCATGAAGTGAGAAAGCAGGTAGTCAGAATGACGAGGCATGTTAGCTGCCAAAACAGATTCAGACTAACTGCATGTCCAGACGGACGGGCCATTCCCAATCATTTCAAGACACCAGCAGAGGTCAGTAGACAACAAACTTGGATGCTATCTATCCATACTAGTATAGAATGATACGAGGCCAGTAGAAACTATTTGCTACCGACGAGCTCGCCAAGGTGCACAGTTGTTCAAAAAGGAAGCACATTTGACTAAAGTACCAGATTTTAGAGTTTGTAATAGCATCATGAACAACAGCTGTAAATTACTAAATGTTACCATACTGAATGCTATCTAGAAAGATAGATACGATGCAGGGGTGTCCATTACCGACGATCTTGCCGAGGTGCATGGAGATGGAGTTGAGCTGGGCCTTGTTCTCGTAGAGGTGGTTGACCGCCTTCCTGGACTGCACCAGCTCCTTGGCCAGCGCCTTCAGGAACAAGCATCACCATCAGAGGAAACCAAATCAGTAAATCAGCCCAAATCGAGGCCCTTGACCTTGAGCTGCTTCTCCTTGGCGCCCATCACCAGATCCGAGGTCACTGTTAAACACACGCACGCACAAACACATCAGAAAAATTAACCTAAAACGAAGTAATACATGGAATTAGTTCAGGCAAATGGATACAAGCGGACGAATCATCCTAACTAACCAGAAACAAAACATTGTTTAGTCGCTAGGCGTTAAAGCGATAGATGTTAAACACTAACTTCCTTCATAAAAAAGAGCAATAATAACAACCAGCAGGTACTTAACACTCAGCAAGGGTTGACAGATATATAATGGGTTCAGCAACCAATTTGGCTCAGAAACTAAGAAAATCAGAAAGATTTTTCGCTCAGAATACGCTAACAAGCATTCATGAATCACACTACTAAGTAAGAACAACTAATGGTCTCAAACAAGCACAATTGATTTTTCGCTCAGAAAGATTTTTCGCTCAGAATACGCTAACAAGCATTGCTTGGACGAATACAATATGATTTCAGATAAGCACAACTAATGGTCTCAAACAAGCACAATTGATGATTTTCAGACAAGAATAACACAATACTGATTGATCTTGAACCATGCCAATAGACACAGGAATGGTACCACCAGGTCAGAAAGCATTCTACATTTACCAATTATAAAGCAATACAAGTAGAGATAAATAGGTCTACAGGTGCTTAGCCATAGATTTCCCCAACATCCCTTTAGTCTGTAGTGGGAGCAGAAATAATATGTTGACAAGCTCCGATTTTAGTCTAATTTGACCCACGAGAACAAATTGTTCTAACCAACATATAAATCTAACCTAGTACACCACAAAATCGTAGATTCTAAGACCATGCCAACGCTAATCGGATCTGCCATTGCAACGGGATCTCAAGGAAGCCATTTCTACAGAGCCGCGCCCCGAATCAATAAATGCGAGATGGGAGCGCAATCTCACCTCTGACCTTGTTGCAGAAGGGGAACGCCTGGTACTGGTATAGCACAACGTTCCGGGGCAGCAGATCGTGGGCAGCCGCTCCTTGGCCTGCACCTCGGCCACCGCCACCGTGGCGAACGTGCACCGCGGCCCCGCATGACCTCCCACGCCTTCATCCCGTCCGCCACCGCCGCCACTAGCGTCACCTCCCGAGAAGGAACAGAAACAGAGCCCAATTCAGTAGTAGGAAAATTGACTAGCTAAGCAAGGAGAAGGAAGTTGGTTCACTTGCGGAGGAGCGCGGTGACGACCTGGCGGGTGGAGTCGTTGTGCCCGGCGACGGCCACCTCCATCCGAATCCGCCCACGTGGGGAGCTAGCGGACGAGTGGTGTGGCGATGGGAGGGGAAGCCGAGACCCCTCGCTTCCCCCACCACGGCCTCCATCGGGTGGGAGACAGAGGGAGACGAAGGCGGGGCGCCTCGATCTGGATCGAGGAGAGTGAGGCTGCACGCTGGATCTTGCCAGAGGGGAGGGAGGGAGGAGCAGAGCATGGGGATCTTAGAGCGCGCTAGATCTTGCCGAAGGGGAGGGAGGGAGGGAGGAGAGCGGGGGGAGGGGTGGGTGGCGGCGAGGGGAGGGGTGGGTGGCGGCGAGGGGAGGGGAGGTGGGAGGGATCGGGGAGCGCTAGGGTTCGCGGGGGAGGAGTGCAGGCTGTGGCCTATGGGTTGTTGGGCTAGGTGGCGTGAGAAACGTGAGGAGGGAGCGCTGCCGTTGGATCCGGGTGGATCGGACGGTGCTCGATCCATGATCCGCGTGACATGCCTCTGAACCAATCAAAATAGAGTACATGTGCGCGATGTCCATGACCATTTAAGTAGGTCGTAACCGGCTGAAAATAAAGTGCACATCTCTTTGGCTAAGATAACCGACTCTTTTTGCGCCGTCTTTCGGCGGTTCCCCTCCGCCGGTGACTTCTTGGTCGTCGGCGGTGAGGAGGGTCGTCGGATCCCGCGCGTGTGGATCATTTTAGCTTTAGGTTTTAGGGTCCTAGTAGCTTAGGTTTTTGGATCATTCAATTTCTCGACTTCAGGGGCGGAGGCGGCAATACTGAATAAAGAAGCTCTGGATTTTTATCCGGCAAGGCCGCCAGCAAGGACCTCGGCATGTAGAAGAGCAAGGCATCAAGGTGGTGGTCGCGAGCGAGGAGTTCGTCGTCGTCACCTTCGCGGTGATCGAAGACACGTAGTCATACACGCCGTTTTGACAACATTTTGAAAGAAATTCAAAAAAAAAGAAAAACTTTTGCATTGTGGCATTATATCTGACCTAGTTTACAGGAAAGTTAATAAACTTTGATTACAGTAAACGTCTTAAAAGTGTTCTCGGAACCAAGTTATCATGTATGAAGATCAATGGCTTTTAAGCCAAATGATCAATCTTATGGTCACAATCATGGCATAGTTTATTCAAATGATCTCATATTGTGCAAAAGGGTGCATAGTGGAATGAAAAACAATGTTGCCTAAGTAAGTTTTCATTTCCTCTGGACGAAAAACTCATTTTCCATTTTTCGAGTGCCCAAAATGAGGTTTTTTTGTGAAGAACCTACCAAATAATTGTTGCAAAATTGGACCAAATCATTTTTCTAAAATACTAGGACATATTTAATGCACAATTGACCAAATGGTTGGGTGTCAAAAGTTATGATCCACCTCTCGTGAAAAAGACAAATTTCTGCCGATTCAGTTGGAAGCGGGTCAAATTTGAACTGTGGCTGCCTCATAGTTTGCTAATTATTTTTCCTAAAAATTATTTTTAGGTACAAAACTATCTATTTAATCAGAGAAACACCAAAAGTTTTCCAAGATTCAACCACTAGCTAGGAACGGTCATGCCCGTTGTTTTGACCGCATTTTGAAACGGGCATAAAAAATTCAAAAAAATCAAAAAATTGCAAAACCTTCGCATTGCGTCATTATATGTGGCCAAGTTATCAGGAAAAATAATAAAATTGAAATACGGCAATTCTTCTAAAAAAGTGTTCTCACAAACGGACTATCATGTGTGGAGATCAATGCCTTTCAAGCCAGATGATCAATCTTATGGCCACATTCATGGCATAGTTTGTTCAAATGGTCTCATATTATGCACAAGGGTGCATATTGGAATGGCAAACAATGTTGCCTAAGGGAGTTTTCATTTTCTTTGCACGGAAAATTCGTTTTCCATTTTTCGAGTGCCCGAATGAGTTTATTTTGTGAAGGACCTACAATATATTTATTGCAAAATTGGACCAAATCAATTTTATAAAATACTAGGCCATATTTAATGCACAATTGATCAAATGTTTGGGTTTCAAAAGTTTTTATCCACCTCTCTTGAAAAAGACAAATTTCCGCCGATTCAGCTGGAAGCGGGTCAAATTTGGACTGTGGCTGCCTCATAGTTTGCTATTTATTTTTTCCAAAAATCATTTCTAGGTACATAAGTATCTATTTAATAAGAGAAACATCAAAAAAATTTCCAAGATTCAACCACTAGCTAGGAACGGTCATTCCCGCCGTTTTGACCGCATTTTGAAACGGGCATAAAAATTCAAAAAAAAAATCAAAAAATTGCAAAACCTTCGCATTGTGTCATTATATGTGGCCAAGTTACCAGGAAAAATAATAAACTTGAAATACGGCAATTATTTTAAAAAAGTGTTCTCAGAAATGAGCTATCATGCATGAAGATTCAGGGCTTTCAAGCCAAATGATCAATCTTATGGCCACATTCATGGCATAGTTTGTTCAAATGATCTCATATTATGCACAAGGGTGCATCTTGGAATTCTAAACAATGTTGCCTAAGGGAGTTTTCATTTTCTTTGCACGGAAAATACATTTTCCATTTTCCGAGTGCCCGAAATGAGTTTTTTTGTGAAGGACCTACCATATATTTGTTGCAAAATTGGACCAAATCAATTTTCTAAAATACTAGGCCATATTTAATGCACAATTGACAAAATGGTTGGGTGTAAAAAGTTTTGATCCACCTCTGGTGAAAAAGACAAATTCCCGCCGATTCAGCATGAAGCGGGTCATATTTAAACTGCAGCTGCCTCATAGTTTACTATTTATTTTTTCCAAAAATCATTTATAGTTACATAAGTACCTATTTAATCATAAATACATGGTTTGGTGGCGATACGTCGAGGTTTGGGCGGTGGCCAAGGCCCCACAACTCTAGAGCGCGTAAACTCGCATGCCCGCCGCGTGGTCACCGTGTGACCATGGCGTTGCCATGTGTTCTGGGGAGCCTAGGCATGTCTAGTGGGTTGGTCACTCCCCAGGTAGGTGCTAGGAAGAAAATTACAACATAAGATTCTCACGAGGAGACCGATCGATGCTCAAATATGAATTAGCAGCCAAGTGTTTGATTAGCGGTACGGGAAATGTACATTGCTAATGGGCGTGAGTTTTGGCTGAGGATTATCAGTTACTAAGAAGACCGTCTTCACAAATTTTCAGCTCAAAAGGAGGAGCCTAGGTGGTACTTGCTTTGCAAACTACCACACTGGACATAAATACAAATGTTGAAGCTCGGCTCAAAATATTGAATGGATTGAGATGGCATTTGGTGGAGGATGGTTATTTGGGCATAGGAAAGCACTGTAGAAAATGGATACTATTTGGACATGCCAAAGTGGTACTTCCTTCACAAACTGTTGTTCTGAACAGAATAGGAAAATGAATATTTTTGAATTATTTTTGAACTAGGCAAGGAAGGCTTTTACATATTTGACGAAGATATGAGCTAAAGAATTTATGAGATTTTTTTTGGGAATTTTGGGAATGACAGAAATATAGGTTGCTTCACAACCTAGGGCAAAAACTGCCACATGGACATGACACATAGGCAAAACTGATGAGGTGGCGCCTAGTCATAGCAACCCACCACAATTTACAAGGCTATGACCATCTATATTAGTCGTTAACAATTAGAAATAAGGCAGCAGAATAGCGTTGTTTGCTTTATGACTATTTCATGTAAGGAAATTACGACCTTTCTGACCAAAATGGTCACAATGGTTTAGGATTTTGGAGCCCCCCGAACAGCTTTTGACCAATTGGTCTGAAATGGTCATAGATCTATGACCATTTCTTCCAGAGTCACTGACAAAAGGTTTCTGATTTGAGGGAAGTTTGCACAATTGAAAAACGTTCACAGATTTGAAAAATGTCATATATTAAAAAATCACGAATTTGAAAGAAGTTCACGAGTTTACAAAAAAACCATGGATTTTTTTTCACGAAATTGGAAAAGTTCCCGTGCTTGAAAAAGGTTCATGATTTTTTTAGATTCGTGAATTCAATTTTTATTTTTAAAAAATGTTCAAATAAATAAAGAAAGAAGAAAAAAGAAAAAATCAATCAAAAAATAATAGAAAAACCGTAGGAAAAAACCAGAACCAAAGCTAGCTATAGTATACATGGGCCAACCTAATGAGACAGCACGTCTGCGCCACGTATGAGACGCTGTAACCCGCACTTAAGGCGCCAAATTTTTCTCAAAAGAAAAACTTAAGGCACCAAATAGAAAAACAGTATCATGTTGTCCATTGCTGTTGGGTTGAGAACGTTGTCCATTCCGTCTACCAAACCAAAACTAACACACAGAGTACCAGCCACGGCAGTGTAGGGCAACCCCACAAGGGAGAGACACATCGCCCGTACTGATTTTTATTACCGCAAGCCGGGTTTATGCCGTCCAACACTCTAACGCATTTAATTATTTTCATGCGGTTTTTAACCGATTCCTCACTGTTTTTGCATCAGTTTTTTTCATGTGTCCTTGCGGTTTTCATTATTTTTCTTTGGTATTTCCTTTTGTTTTTCTTTTCCCTTTGAGTCTGTCGGCGTGGAGCCGACGATCTATGGGGAAGGATTGTCCCTTTGCTAGTTCGACAAGGGGGGTGCACGCGATGCAAAGAGCAAGACGACGAGGGACACGATGATTTTACCTAGTTTCGGGCCGCTGAGAAGCGTAAAACCCTACTTTAGCTTTGGTGTATTGGATGGATGTGTGCATAGATATACGGAGCGCTCTCCCCCGGCAAGTTACAAGGAGAGGGCAGCTACACGAATACCTATGTGTGAGGTTGCAAAGGGTTCAAACCCCTGTAATGGTTGTCCTGGCCCTCCTTTTATACCTAAATGGGTTATCACAGTGGCAAAAAGGTCACTATAGGGTGATTAGACTGATAAGAACTACCTAACTCTGCTAGTTAGGACAAAAACGCATGAAATGCGTCGCTAGGTGTCATGAGGAGGAGGAACCTGTTGGGGAACGTAGCATAAATTCAAAATTTTCCTACGTGTCACCAAGATCTATCTATGGAGTCATCTAGCAACGAGGGAGGAGTGGATCTACATACCCTTGTAGATCGCGCGCGGAAGCGTTCAAGAGAACGGGGTTGATGGAGTCGTACTCGTCGTGATCCAAATCACCGATGATCCTAGCGCCGAACGGACGGCACCTCCACGTTCAACACACGTACGGAACGGAGACGTCTCCCACGCCTTGATCTAGCAAGGAGGAGGGAGAGGTTGATGGAGATCCAGCAGCACGACGGCGTGGTGGAAGTAGCGGGATTCCAACAGGGCTTCGCCAAGCGCCGTGGGAAGAGGGAGATGTGTCATGGGAGGGAGAGGGAGGCGCCAGGGCTTAGGTATGGTTGTCCTCCCTTCCCCCCACTATATATAGGGCCAAGGGAGAGGGGGAGGGCGCAGCCTTGCCCTTTCCTCCAAGGAAGGGTGCGGCCAAGGGGGGGAGGAGTCCATCCTCCCCAAGGCACCTCGGAGGTGCCTTCCCCCTTTAGGACTCTCCCCTTTTCCTCTTCTCTTGGCGCATGGGCCTCTTGGGGCTGGTGCCCTTGGCCCATATAGGCCAAGGCGCACCCCCTACAACCCATGTGGCCCCTCGGGGCAGGTGGCCCACCCGGTGGACCCCCGGGACCCTTCCGGTGGTCCCGGTACAATACCGGTGACCCCGAAACTTGTCCCGATGGCCGTAATAGCACTTCCTATATATAATTCTTTACCTCCGGACCATTCCGGAACTCCTCGTGACGTCCGGGATCTCATCCGGGACTCCGAACAACTTTCGGGTTACCGCATACTAATATCTCTATAACCCTAGCGTCACCGAACCTTAAGTGTGTAGACCCTACGGGTTCGGGAACCATGCAGACATGACCGAGACGTTCTCCGGTCAATAACCAACAGCGGGATCTGGATACCCATGTTGGCTCCCACATGTTCCACGATGATCTCATCGAATGAACCACGATGTCAAGGACTTAATCAATCCCGTATACAATTCCCTTTGTCTAGCGGTATTGTACTTGCCCGAGATTCGATCGTCGGTATCCCGATACCTTGTTCAATCTCGTTACCGGCAAGTCTCTTTACTCGTTCCGTAACACATCATCCCGTGATCAACTCCTTGGTCACATTGTGCACATTATGATGATGTCCTACCGAGTGGGCCCAGAGATACCTCTCCGTCACACGGAGTGACAAATCCCAGTCTCGATTCGTGCCAACCCAACAGACACTTTCGGAGATACCCGTAGTGTACCTTTATAGCCACCCAGTTAAGTTGTGACGTTTGGCACACCCAAAGCACTCCTACGGTATCCAGGAGTTGCACAATCTCATGGTCTAAGGAAATGATACTTGACATTAGAAAAGCTTTAGCATACGAACTACACGATCAAGTGCTATGCTTAGGATTGGGTCTTGTCCATCACATCATTCTCCTAATGATGTGATCCCGTTATCAACGACATCCAATGTCCATGGTTAGGAAACCGTAACCATCTATTGATCAACGAGCTAGTCAACTAGAGGCTTACTAGGGACATGGTGTTGTCTATGTATCCACACATGTATCTGAGTTTCCTATCAATACACTTATAGCATGGATAATAAACGATTATCATGAACAAGGAAATATAATAATAACTTATTTATTATTGCCTCTAGGGCATATTTCCAACAGTCTCCTACTTGCACTAGAGTCAATAATCTAGTTCACATCGCCATGTGATTAACACTCACAGGTCACATCGCCATGTGACCAACATCCAAAGAGTTTACTAGAGTCAATAATCTAGTTCACATCACTATGTGATTAACACTCAATGAGTTCTGGGTTTGATCATGTTGCTTGTGAGAGAGGTTTTATTCAACGGGTCTGAACCTTTCAGATCCGTGTGTGCTTTACAAATCTCTATGTCATCTCCTAGATGTAGCTACCACGTTCTATTTGGAGCTATTCCAAATAACTGTTCTACTTGGAGCTATTCTAAATTGTTGCTCCATTATACGTATCCGGTATCTCTACTCAGAGCTATCCGGATAGGTGTTAAGCTTGCATCGATGTAACCCTTTACGACGAACTCTTTTACCACCTCCATAATCGAGAAAATTCCTTAGTCCACTAGTTACTAAGGATAACTTTGACCGCTGTCCTGTGATCCATTCTTGGATCACTCTTGTACCCCTTGACTGACTCATGGCAAGGCACACTTCAGGTGCGGTACACAGCACAGCATACTGTAGAGCCTACGTCTTAAGCATAGGGGACGACCTTCGTCCTTTCTCTCTATTCTGCCGTGGTCGAGCTTTAAGTCTTAACTTCATACCTTACGACTCAGGCAAGAACTCCTTCTTTGACTGATCCATCTTGAACACCTTCAAGATCATGTCAAGGTATGTGCTCATTTGAAAGTACCATTGAGCGTTTTGATCTATCCTTATAGATCTTGATGCTCAATGCTCAAGTAGCTTAATCCAGGCTTTCTATTGAAAAACACTTTCCAAATAACCCTATATGCTTTCCAGAAATTCTACGTCATTTCTGATCAACAATATGTCAACAACATATACTCATCAGAAATTCTATAGTGCTCCCACTCACTTCTTTGGAAATACAAGTTTCTCATAAACTTTGTATAAACCCAAAATCTTTGATCATCATCAAAGCATACATTCCAACTCCGAGATGCTTACTCCAGTCCTCAGAAGGATTGCTGGAGCTTTGCATACTTATCAGTATCTTTCAGGATTGACAAAACCTTCCGGTTGTATCATATACAACCTTTCCTCAAGAAAATCATCGAGGAAACAATGTTTTGACATCCTATCTGCAAGATTTCATAAATAATGCAGTAATCGCTAATATAATTCCAACAGACTCTTAGCATCGCTACGAGTGAGAAAGTCTCACCGTAGTCAACTCCTTGAACTTGTCGAGAAACTTCTTAATGACAAGTCGAGCTTTCTTAATGGTGACATTTACCATCATTGTCCGTCTTCCTTTTAAATCCATCTGTACTCAACAGCCTCACGACCATGAAGTAGTTCTTCCAAAGTCTACACTTTGTTTTCATACATGGATCCTCTCTCGGATTTTATGGCCTCGAGCCATTTATCGGAATCCAGGCCCACCATCGCTTCTCCATAGCTCGTAGGTTCATTGTTGTCTAGCAACATGACTTCCAAGACAGGATTACGTACCACTTTGAAGTAGTACACATCCTTGTCGTCCTACCAGGTTTGGTAGTGACTTGATCCGAAGTTTCATGATCACTATCATAAGCTTCTACTTCAATTGGTGTAGGTGCCACAGGAACAACTTCCTGTGCCCTGCCACACACTAATTCAAGAGACGGTTCAATAACCTCATCAAGTCTCCACCATCCTCCCACTCAATTCTTTCGAGAGAAACTTTTCCTCGAGAAAGGACCCGATTCTAGAAACAATCCCTTATTGCTTTCGGATCTGAGACAGGAGGTATACCCAACTGTTTTGGGTGTCCTATGAAGATGCATTTATCCGCTTTGGGTTTGAGCTTATCAGCCTGAAACTTTTTTCACATAAGCGTCGCAGCCCCAAACTTTTAAGAAATGACAGCTTAGGTTTCTCTAAACCATACAGTGTCATCTCATCGGAATTACGTGGTGCCCCTTTTAAAGTGAATGCGGTTGTCTCTAATGCCTAACCCATAAACTATCATGGTAATTCGATAAGAGACATCATGGTATGCATCATATCCAATAGGGTGCAGTTATGATGTTCGGACACACCATCACACTATGGTGTTCCAGGCTGTATTAGTTGTGAAACAATTTCCACAATGTCTTAATTCTGTGCCAAACTCGTAATTCAGATATTCATCTCTATGATCATATCATAGATATTTTATCCTCTTTTCACGACGATCTTTCAACTTCACCCTGAAATTACTTGAACCTTTCAATAATTCAGACTCGTGATTCATCAAGTAAATATACTCAACATCTACTCAAATCATCTGTGAAGTATGAACATAACGATATCCACTACATGCCTCAGCACTCATTGGACTGCACACATCAAAATGTATTACTTCCAACAAGTTGCTTTCTGGTTCCATTTTACTGAAACCGAGGCTTTCAGTCATCTTGCCCATGTGGTATGATTTGCATGTCTCAAGTGATTCAAAATCAAGTGAGTCCAAACGATCCATCTGTATAGAGTTTCTTCATGCATATCTACCAACAAACATGGTTCGCATGTCTCAATCCTTTCAAAAATGAGTGAGTCCAAAGATCCATCAACATGGAGCTTCTTCATGCGTTTTATACCGATATGACTTAAGTGGCAGTGCCACAAGTAGGTGGTACTATCATTACTATATTATATCTTTTGGCATGAACATGTGTATCACTACGATCGAGATTCAATAAACCATTCATTTTAGGTGCAAGACCATTGAAGGTATTATTCAAATAAACAGAGTAACCATTATTCTCCTTAAATGAATAACCGTATCGCGATAGACGTAATCCAATCATGTCTATGCTCAACGCAAATACCAAATAACAATTATTTAGGTTTAACACCAATCTCGATGGTAGAGGGAGCGTGCGTTGCTTGATCATATCAACATTGGAAACACTTCCAACACATATCGTCAGCTCACCTTTAGCTAGTCTCCGTTTATTCCGTAGCCTTTTGTTTCGAGTTACTAACACTTAGCAACCGAACCGGTATCTAATACCCTGGTGCTACTAGCAGTACTAGTAAAGTACACATTAACATAATATATATCGAATATACTTCTATCGACCTTGCCAGCCTTCTTATCTACCAAGTATCTAGGGTAATTCTGCTCCAGTGGCTGTTCCCCTTATTACAGAAGCACTTAGTCTCGGGTTTGGGTTCAACCTTCGGTTTCTTCACTAGAGCAGCAACTGAATTGCCGTTTCATGAAGTATCCCTTCTTGCCCTTGCCCTTCTTGAAACTAGTGGTTTCACCAACCATCAATAATTGATGCTCCTTCTTGATTTCTACTTTTGTGGTGTCAAACATCGCGAATATCTCAAGGATCATCATATATGTCCCTGATGTATTATAGTTCATCACGAAGCTCTAGCAGCTTGGTGGTAATGACTTCGGAGAAACATCACTATCTCATCTGGAAGATCAACTCCCACTTGATTCAAATGATTGTTGTACTCAGACAATCTGAGCACAAGCATAACAATTGAGCTTTTCTCCTTAGTTTGCAGGCTAAGAAAATCGTCGGAGGTCTTATACCTCTTGACGTGGGCACGAGCCTGAAATCCCAATTTCAGCCCTCGAAACATCTCATATGTTCCGCGACATTTCAAAATCGTCTTCGGTGCCTCAACTCTAAACCGTTCAACTGAACTATCACGTAGTTATCAAAACGTGTATGTCAGATGTTCGCAACATCCACAGACGACGTTCGAGGTTCAGCACACTAAGCGGTGCATTAAGGACATAAGCCTTCTATGAAGCAATGAGGACAATCCTCAGTTTACGGACCTAGTCCGCATAATTGCTACTATCAACTTTCAACTAAATTTTCTCTAGGAACATAACTAAACAATAGAACTGAAGCGCGAGCTATGACATAATTTGCGAAGACCTTTTGACTATGTTCAGGATAATTAAGTTCATCTTATGAACTCCCACTCAGATAGACATCCCTCTAGTCATCTAAGTGATTACATGATCCGAGTCAACTAGGCCGTGTCCGATCATCACGTGAGACGGACTAGTCAACATCGGTGAACATCTTCATGTTGATCGTATCTACCATACGACTCATGCTCGACCTTTCGGTCTTCTGTGTTCCGAGGCCATGTCTGTACACATGCTAGGCTCGTCAAGTTAACCCTAAGTGTTTTGCATGTGTAAAACTGTCTTACACCCGTTGTATGTGAACGTAAGGATCTATCATACCCGATCATCACGTGGTGCTTCGAAACGACGAACTTTAGCAACGGTGCACAGTTAGGGGAGAACACTTCTTGAAATTGTTGTAAGGGATCATCTTATTTACTACCGTCGTTCTAAGTAAACAAGATGCAAAACATGATAAACATCACATGCAATCAAATAGTGACATGATATGGCCATCATCACTTTGCTCCTCTAGATCTCCATCTTCGGGGCTCCATGATCATCATCGTCACCGGCATGACACCATGATCTCCATCATCATGATCTCCATCATCGTGTCTTTATGAAGTTGTCTCGCCAACTATTACTTCTACTACTACAGCTAACGGTTAGCAATAAAGTAAAGTAATTACATGACGTTTATGTTGACACGCAGGTCATAAATAAATTAAGACAACTCCTATGGCTCCTGCCGGTTGTCATACTCATTGACATGCAAGTCGTGATTCCTATTACAAGAACATGATCAATCTCACACATCACATATATCATTCATCACATCCTTTTGGCCATATCACATCACATAGCATACCCTGCAAAAACAAGTTAGACATCCTCTAATTGTTGTTTGCATGTTTTACGTGGCTGCTGTGGGTTTCTAGCAAGAACGTTTCTTACCTACGCAAAAACCACAACGTGATATGCCAATTGCTATTTACCCTTCATAAGGACACTTTTCATCGAATCCGATCCGACTAAAGTGGGAGAGACAGACACCCGCCAGCCACCTAATGCAACTAGTGCATGTCAGTCGGTGGAACCGGTCTCACGTAAGCATACGTGTAAGGTTGGTTCGGGCCGCTTCATCCCACGATGCCGCCGAATCAAGATAAGACTAGTAACGGCAAGCATATTGAACAAAATCAACGCCCACAACTACTTTGTGTTCTACTCGTGCATAGAAACTACGCATAGACCTAGCTCATGATGCCACTGTTGGGGAACGTAGCATAAATTCAAAATTTTCCTACGTGTCACCAAGATCTATCTATGGAGTCATCTAGCAACGAGGGAGGAGTGGATCTACATACCCTTGTAGATCGCGCGCGGAAGCGTTCAAGAGAACGGGGTTGATGGAGTCGTACTCGTCGTGATCCAAATCACCGATGATCCTAGCGCCGAACGGACGGCACCACCGCGTTCAACACACGTACGGAACGGAGACGTCTCCCACGCCTTGATCCAGCAAGGAGGAGGGAGAGGTTGATGGAGATCCAGCAGCACGACGGCGTGGTGGAAGTAGCGGGATTCCAACAGGGCTTGGCCAAGCGCTGCGGGAGGAGGGAGATGTGTCATGGGAGGGAGAGGGAGGCGCCAGGGCTTAGGTATGGTTGTCCTCCCTTCCCCCCACTATATATAGGGCCAAGGGAGAGGGGGAGGGCGCAGCCTTGCCCCTTCCTCCAAGGAAGGGTGCGGCCAAGGGGGGGAGGAGTCCATCCTCCCCAAGGCACCTCGGAGGTGCCTTCCCCCTTTAGGACTCTCCCCTTTTCCTCTTCTCTTGGCGCATGGGCCTCTTGGGGCTGGTGCCCTTGGCCCATATAGGCCAAGGCGCACCCCCTACAGCCCATGTGGCCCCTCGGGGCAGGTGGCCCACCCGGTGGACCCCCGGGACCCTTCCGGTGGTCCCGATACAATACCGGTGACCCTGAAACTTGTCCCGATGGCCGAAATAGCACTTCCTATATATAATTCTTTACCTCCGGACCATTCCGGAACTCCTCGTGACGTCCGGGATCTCATCCGGGACTCCGAACAACTTTCGGGTTACCGTATACTAATATCTCTATAACCCTAGCGTCACCGAACCTTAAGTGTGTAGACCCTACGGGTTCGGGAACCATGCAGACATGACCGAGACGTTCTCCGGTCAATAACCAACAGCGGGATCTGGATACCCATGTTGGCTCCCACATGTTCCACGATGATCTCATCGGATGAACCACGATGTCAAGGACTTAATCAATCCCGTATACAATTCCCTTTGTCTAGCGGTATTGTACTTGCCCGAGATTCGATCGTCGGTATCCCGATACCTTGTTCAATCTCGTTACCGGCAAGTCTCTTTACTCATTCCGTAACACATCATCCCGTGATCAACTCCTTGGTCACATTGTGCACATTATGATGATGTCCTACCGAGTGGGCCCAGAGATACCTCTCCGTCACACGAAGTGACAAATCCCAGTCTCGATTCATGCCAACCCAACAGACACTTTTGGAGATACCCGTAGTGTACCTTTATAGCCACCCAGTTACGTTGTGACGTTTGGCACACCCAAAGCACTCCTACGGTATCCGGGAGTTGCACAATCTCATGGTCTAAGGAAATGATACTTGACATTAGAAAAGCTTTAGCATACGAACTACACGATCTAGTGCTATGCTTAGGATTGGGTCTTGTCCATCACATCATTCTCCTAATGATGTGATCCCGTTATCAACGACATCCAATGTCCATGGTTAGGAAACCGTAACCATCTATTGATCAACGAGCTAGTCAACTAGAGGCTTACTAGGGACATGGTGTTGTCTATGTATCCACACATGTATCTGAGTTTCCTATCAATACACTTATAGCATGGATAATAAACGATTATCATGAACAAGGAAATATAATAATAACTTATTTATTATTGCCTCTAGGGCATATTTCCAACAGAACCCCGGCAAGGTTGCCGCACTGCTTGCCCATCTGCCTCCTATTAGCTTGACACGCCATTAGGACGGGTGTCAATAAAGGTAATCCTCCTTCCCAGCAAGCCGACACATACAACTTGTCCCCACCTAACCACCTGCGGGCTCGACACCTCACTGACCAGCGACCAGCTGGCCAGAGGGGTGGAGCGCTGGCGTTTGGCGGTAAGTACGTGCTTGAGGGGCTTTGTAAGTGCATCTAGTGTCACCCCTAGTTGGTTTTGGAGTATTGACGACAAACTTGGTTGAGGAACTAATGTGTTTGTGAGAATTGCGGGATAATATAGGTAGTAGCCCCTCATTGATTCGGTTTACCTACCAGAGATGACCCCTAAAAATGTATGAAGACATTGAAGACAATGGTGGTTCGTGAAGACATTCACGATGAAGATTATGACCTGTGAAGACATTCACTTGAAGACTATGGAGTGTGAAGACATAGTTGTTTCGTAGTTTCCTTCTCTTCTTTGTTGAGTCATAGGAACAACCGTACTGTTAAGTGGGGGATAACTGATATGATGCTCAACCAAAATCCTATGTCTTCGAGCGAAAACTATGAGAGCAAATCTTATCCAGAATTGGATGAGTCAGCGTTGCTTGTAGCCCAAGTCAAGCTGCTGCGTGTGTTTGAAATCCGACTGTTGGACACGTGTCGGTTCCTTAATGATCCAGGGTCATTTCGGACATATTATGCCAGGTTTCCTCCTGGCTATAAATAGCCCACCTCCTACATATTATGTCGGGTTTCCTCCAGACCCGCGTGTGTTTTGTTTTGTTTTACTCCTGTCACGAGCTCCAACTTTATAATGTACGGCAACAATGGCTAGCATGTCCCTTTTGTTTTGTCTAGTAGCCAAGAAATGGGTTCCACGTTTAGAGATAACGTGAAGCCTACTGTATACATGTTCTAGATCATTACAGTCCGATAAGTTTCAGCTATAGAACTTCAGTACAGTGACAAGAACACCATTATGTGTGCATGAATGATGAATGATTAAGTGCTATCTGAGCTTCTCACACCATTTTTATTAGTAAGGTACACGTGCATTGCACGCATGAGATTTGGCAACCAAATTATGAATAAACACCACATTATATATAGCATGTAAGCTTTGAGTCATATATGCATGATGTAGATGTTCATTTAATTCATCTTATTCAAAATCATTTAGTTTTAATAAAAAAGCTAATCTATTTTAAGATTCATAAAATTGTGCATTGTAAAGCATAAAGTAAAAACAAATAATGGCAATTCATGTAGAATTTTTTTGGGCAATTATGATATGGAAGATTCTAGAACAAAGAAGAAGTGCTTGTGTTTTGAGGTTTGTGCATTATACTTAAGTTTAACTATGAAGTCTTCTAGATTGTACATGTGGCAAAATCTGTTGGAATATAGATGATATCCAACGGCTAGTAGTGTTCGGATTTGCCAGCTCTGCACCGTCGAAGTGGCTTCATCCAACGACCATCTTTCAAAGTTATTCGCACACTATATAGGGGTATAGATGTGACTTGTGTAATTCAGGTATTCTGCCTATGGAGTGACGACTTCGGCGATGGAGGAGCACAACCAGCTCATCATTGCGGCCATGGACACCGCCATGGACAACTACTCATGGCGCCTGATGCCGGCCCAGAACTCGTCCTTCTCACTCTCCAGCTACCCCATACTGGCAACCCTGAGCGACCTGGACCAGAGCACAATTTGCTCGCTGGCCAAGATGGAGAGGGAGCCGCTGTCCTTCTTTGGCTGTGGCGGCGGCTTCGACGACGACGAGTCGGCGGTGAAGCAGGAGAACCAGACGCTGCGGCCCTTCTTTGATGAGTGGCCCAAGGATAGGGACTCGTGGCCGGAGTTGCATGACCATGGCGCCAACAGAAATGCCAACGCCGCCTTCTCGGCCACCAAGATGTCCATCTCCATCCCGGTGACCAGCTCCGACTTCTCCGCCACCGCCGGATCCCGCTCGCCCAACGGTGTATACTCCCGGTGAATGGCGTCCGCCGGCCGGCCTGATCTGTGCTGATTTGCCGAAGTCACGACGTACGTACTCAAATCATCACAGATGAGTGAACCGAATCGACGACCCCGATCGAATGCGTCTGTGAGCTGACTGCCGCCTGCCTGTTTGCTTGCTCATTTTGTATGGATGCTGCCTTATTTATCAATGGTCGTGCAGCACGAACAGAACACTACTTCGTTAATTTTCTTTCCTTATAATTTCACAACGTTTTGCTTGATTTTCTGGGTTTTGTTTTGTCGTGTGTCGGCCGGAACAGTATGAAGTTCTCTATAGCTTCGATGGTCATGCACGACATCGTTTGACTGTTTCCCGCACAGTTAGACTATCCATAGTGGGAATAACATAGGTAGCAATATCATACATATTTAGATAAAATAGATGATATGACAAACAATAAATGAAGAAAGAGAGGCATGTGGTAACATAGCTAGTTACTAGTAGTATGAGTAACATCACATATATCAAGGCAAGATAAGTCTATAGCTTAATAAATGAATGTTGCATGTTACCACACATATGTTACTCCCCATTATGAAGGTAGTAACATAGAGTAGTAACATGAGCATGTTATTACTCTATGTTGCTCATCAGTGGCGGAGCTAGATGCAGATTACGCCTGGGGCTGTGCTATGTTGAGTGATAAACTTCTATGATTTTCTATGCTTTGCATGAAAATTTACAAAAGTTGTTTCTAGGCCTGGGGCTATAGCCTTAGCTGCCCCGGGCCTGTCTCCGCCACTGTTGCTCATGTTATTACTTTATATTATTGCTCATATTATTACTCTATGTTACTATCCATTGTGGCTAGTCTTACTGCTGAATAACTCCTTTTTTGGCTTACCAATGTAGCGTCAATTCCTTGAGTAAACCTGCGAACTAGTTGAAGATGCGATGCTCTTTTGCTTGCCGTTTAATCGATCCTTGGGTCACGTGGCTAGATGAAGTTGAGAGCAGCGTCTGGCGTGTTTTTGCTTTGAGATGGGGTGGCGGCAAGCCTTCCCCGATCCGGGCATAGCTTCCGGTGCAATCCTCCGGTGAGCAGCAACCTCCTTTTGATGATGGGCAAGTTATGGGAGCATTCGGGGCGTTGGATAGCCATCCCCGTTTCCTCTTTTCGACTTGCTTTAGCGTGTTGAGACGAGACGCAAGGCGGCACGGTTCGCCTCCCCTGGTCAAGAATCAAGATGCATGGGCGCCGATGATTTGCTTGAGGAGGAGAAAGTGCCATGATGCGAGACGCTGGATCTGCCCGCGCAAAGGCAAAGCTTCCGGAGTTGGTGGAGGAACAGGCTGTAAACCCTTGAGGGTGGGGCCGTGGCGCCTGCACTTGCGTGTTGCCGCTCTCGGAAGCACACGAGTACCCGGTGCCCCGGTACCGTTTTAAGTCTGTTCTGGTGCAGGGTACCTACTATACGTCAGTAGTGTACCGGCAAGTCTGGCGGGTGGCTTGGCACGCAGACGGCAGGCAATGGCACGGATGGACCAGGATTCAAGACAGGTGTGCTCTCTCCTCTTTCGTTCTGTTGCAGCACGAGTGGACGAGACGACGGGACGAGGGCGCATCATGCGACAGAAAGCGAAGGCTTGCATGCATGGTATTACACCTCGTCACCTCGCATCGCATCCATCGGCATAGAATAGCGGTTGAGGCTTATCCGTCCATGGGCAGTGGACGGATCATGGACGGGGACGGGGGACGTGCGCGCGTGTCTAGACCGGTCGGTGGGCATGGCCGTGCGTCGTACGTGCGTGGTGCAACCGGTTTCGCAACACCCGGCAGGGCCGACGACGGGCATGTGCGCCCAGGCGAGTGCGCGCCGCGATCACGCAAACTCCTTCTCTTCCTGCGATCGAGTTAGGTCGTAGTAGGAGTAGGACGGACGTGGTAATCCTTGCGAGTTGCGTTGGTCCCCTGACCCCGATGGATCGGAGTTCGGACGGGGCGTGCTGTGCTATCCATCCATGTGTCCACGTACTAGTACTGCTATGTGCTGCTGCCGGCCGGGCGCTGGGTACGTGTACTGCGGTGGAGGCATGAAAACGGTCATCTCGTCGCGTTCAATGGCACGACGGCATGGGCGCGTGGCCACACTCACAGAGACGGTGGAGGCGTGGAGGACTAGACTAGAGACTAGAGAGAGCCTTGGTGTGGCCAAAAAGTTTTCTAACGGAGCTAGGAGCTACCGGTGGAGCATCCACCGTTGGAGCGCTTTTAGGGATTCATGCCTTTGTTTTGCGTATAAGAGAGATGAATAAGAATACATAGGAATACATTAGAAAAAGGCCCATGCGTTACAACGGGTGAAGAATCATATAGTTAGACGAACAAACCTGGCTTGAGGCCCATGACATATATACATCCTCTATTTCACCACAGATGTTTAGCCTTTTATCTTCCTTTCACCCCCACCGATAATATGGTCGTTCCTGTACTTATACTGGTCAAGGAATAATATGACATTTGGTACATACTTCTAACCAGTCATCAGATTAATTATATTGATTAGTCTACTATCTCCATGCTGTTAGTGCTTCTCCTTGGCATTTCTTGGTTGAACATGGTATGACTGCACGCACGCGCACTCTATCCCTATAAGCACCTCCGAGAGATTGAGCCGGCATATGATTTTAAGATTAACGAAGACGCCATAGAAGACATCGTAGTCGATGAGGATTCGTCCCACCGAAAGCATATCGTCGAAATGCCTAAAATAAATCCAGAAATGCGAGCACTAATGTCAAATCTAGGACTTAAATTTTGATGAGCTGGGAATACCACTGTCCTTCTACCATCCAACCAAAGATTCGTTCGTCTCCCTGGCGTTTATTGGAACATCTCATATGCATGATACATGATACATGACGGGAGAAGTAGGGGAGATTGAGGTGATCTGTTGTTCTACAATTTAATTGATTCCAATCCTCATTCGAGATCAAACCACACAAAGAAATTGTTAGGAATAACATGTGCTGCTACCTGCTGGTTGCAAACTCCTTTCTCCCGGTAATGCTAAGGGGACTCAATATACGTCGGCTGGCGGACACCACGCACGGCAGTTGCACAATGAGTAGGGTCTGTGCCTGTGCATTGCAACGGGAAAAAAAATACTTACATATCCCTCGCACAATAAGCATGCTTAAAGATCCTCCTCCACACAGACACGTCCACATCCTCCATTTTGACATTGCAGCCGTCCGTATTGCCTCTTATCCTTCTTCCTACCGTCGCCGACAGTGAACTCGGTGTCTATCTTATTACAATGTGTTCGAACGTAGTAAATCCCAATGAGATGATTTCAGCCACCGCACGACACACGTGTATCTGTTTCTTTATTATTTATAGTTACCTCACCTTCCAAAGTACTGCACCTGGAAACAAAAGAAAAACTCTACTGGAACATGCATTTGAAAAAATAAGCAAAATGTAGGGTTGGTATACATGTCGTTAGGAAGGTGTACGTACTACTACAGGGGAGTACCATTCAGCCAACTAACAGTTCCGTTTTCAGATGTTGCTACAGCACAGCATAAATTGGAGTTTGTAGTCATCAATCGACTAACTAAAACTATAGCCGTCCTTTTTATATACAGATTAATTATAACATCGCAACTTTCCTTTTATAGCAAATAACAAACCATGGAGAGATTGCTGTAATGGCTAAGAGCATTTTTTCTTTCTTTCTTTCGAACACTAATAGCTAAGAGTGTTGCCGATGATGTTTTAAACTAATCAGAACGGGACAATCATAACGATAGGACTCAGAAGCGGACCACGAATTTTTTTATGGTGGGGCGAACTCTTAAGAATTTTTCTTTATGCAAAACCATAATACTCCGTGAAGGACACTTTCACGGGTGCTTGGATTTGACCTAGTGTCGATACCAAGTACACCCTCCGTCCCAAAATAATTGTTTTAATTTTGTACTAAATTAAATACAAATCACTAAACTTGAGACACTTATTTTGGAATGAAGGGAGTACTTCATAATATCTTGGTTAAATCTGCAATTCATATTTCAAATTGTCACTAGAATTACTACAATTGCAAATTACAAGTTGTTAAAAAATGTCACTAAAATCCAGAGAAATTTACCTCTCCTCTTTCCCTTCCTCTTCATATTCTGTTGGTGACGAAGATGCCGCATGGTGGTGCCGACCATGAAGGACGCAAAGCTGGCTACCACCATGCCGTCGCTCGCTGCCGGCAGCCGCTAGACTGTAGGCGCCGCCCGCTTGTTCGACGGCCACAGCCACGGTCATCCACCTCGCCCTGGTTGGCCAGCCGCGACCGTCGTTCTAACTTTGTTTTTTTAGAATCACCACCGTTCTAGCTAGCCAGCTGAGATTGCTGCTCTGTGTTGATTGTGGTGTGCATCTCAGCATGGGGGAGTTTTTTTAAGGAAACAGTATGGGGGAGCTGGGTGTACCTTGCCGTCCTGCGTGTGCTGTACTGCGGTGTGGGTCATGTACATGGCGACTTGGCCCAGCTTCTGTCGTGGGGCGTGGCCCATTATCCAGTCCGGCATTGGACTTAGTAAATGACAACCAGCATCGTGGCCCAATGTGCTAGTGATTTTTTCAGTGATGGCTTCGACTATGCGTAGCAGCGTAGGTATACAAGAAAATTTGTATCGATTCAAGGTATGGCGGCCACCAGCCCTTGCCCACTGGGGTGCTCCGCCAGTGATAGGACTGGCATGCATGACATATACCACGTCGCTAGCGGCAGAAGATGGAGTCGTGCACGCATAGGTGTTTGGCAGGTGTGCATGTGGAAACAAGCTGGCGTTGTTGCGGACTGGGAACTTTGGCCTAGCCGCCCGCCTGGCGACATGGCCACGACGGTCGGTTTTGCTGGCACACAACGATAAATGCCGAGAAGTAGAGGAAGGAAGAAGGCGTGGGGTAAAAAGATGGATCTTTATCCGTTTATATAGGCAGTGAATATTAAGCCCCCCCTTCCATAAGCCTTAAAACTCGTCCGTTTCTAAAAGCTCGTGCGAACGACACGGTTAGATTACTCAAACCCGTAGTGATGAGGAACCCACAATAAGCGGACATGATATTTGTTTTGACAAGACGTATCAATAGAGGCCGCGCCTCGAAACGCGAAGTGGGAGGTCAAAGAATGGTTCGAAATGATAAAGAGGCCAGCCGTAACGTTTCACCGAAAAAGTTATCATTAGACAGACCTTATTTTGATTAAGTATTGTGCCGTTGTGGTTGAGGGTTGTGACTGTTATACAGAGTGGGATACAGTTCTCTTATTCAGAAGACTACTTTGGAGTATTCGGAGGAGGAAACCGCCTTGCAATACTGAAGACAATCTGCGTACCAAACACATTGTCATCGAAAGACTGGTTCAAGGGCTACTGAGGGAGTCCTGGATTATGGGGTCCTCGGGTGTCCGGGTTGTGTAACATGGGCCGGATTGATGGGCCATGAAGATACAAGGCAGAAGACCTTTCCCCGTGTCCGGATGGGACTCTCGTTTGCGTGGATAGCAAGATGGGCGTCCGGATGTGTAGTTTCCTTTCTCTGTAATCCGACTCCGTACAACCCTAGGCCCCTCCTGTGTCTATATAAACGGAGGGTTTAGTCTGTAGAGGCTATCAAATTCATATAGGCTAGACAGCTAGGGTTTAGCCATTACGATCTCGAGGTAGATTGACTCTTGTAACCCCTATACCCATCAAAGTCAATCAAGCAGGAAGTAGGGTATTACCTCCATTAAGAGGGCCCGAACCTAGGTAAACATCGCATCCCCTTTGTCTCCTGCTATCTTCGATCCTCAGACGCACAGTTCGGTACCCCTTATCGTGAAGCCCCCTAGCGGTAGGTTCTCACACCCTACCGCCAGGGATTTGCTATTTATAGTTACAGCAAGTTCCCAGGCAAAAACCCCAGCACCCTACCGCCACGGGGCTCGGCGGTAGGGTCCCATAAACCTACCGCCATGGTGCTACCTCTTGAGCATGCGTTGGTTTTCCCTTGAAGAGAAAAGGGTGATGCAGCAAAGTAGCGTAAGTATTTCCCTCGGTTTTTGAGAACCAAGGTATCAATCCAGTAGGAGACTACACGCAAATCGCCTAGTACCTGCACAAACAATCAAGAACCTTGCAACCAACATGATAAAAGGGTTGTCAATCTGAGGGAGTCCTGGATTAAGGGGTCCTCCGGCGTCCGGACTGTGATGTGTAGGCCGGACTGATGGGCTGTGAAGATACAAGACCGAAGACTCTCTCCCGTGTCCGGATGGGATTCTTCTGGGCGTGGAAGGAAAGTTTGGCGCCCTGATATGAAGATTCCTTTCTCTGTAACCGACTCTGTACAACCCTAGTCCCCTCCGGTGTCTATAAATCGGAGGGCTTAGTCCGTAGAGGCAAGGATAATCATAGTCATACAGGATAGACTTTTAGGGTTTTAGCCATTACGATCTCGAGGTAGATCAACTTTTGTAATACTCATATTCATCAAGATCAATCAAGTAGGAAGTATGGTATTACCTCCACATAGAGGGCCCGAACCTGGGTAAACATTGTGTCCCCATCTCCTGTTACCATCAACCTTAGACGCATAGTTCGGGACTCCCTACCCGAGATCCGCCGGTTTTGACACCGACATTGGTGCTTTCATTGAGAGTTCCGCTGCATCGTCTTCAAGAGGTTCGATGGCCCCGTCAATCATCTACAACAATGTTGTCCAGAGGGAAGTCTTCCTCCCCGGACAGATCTTCGTATTCGGCGGCTTCGCACTGCGGGCCAACTCGCTTGGCCATTTAGAGCAGATCGACAGCTACGCCCCTGGCCATCAGGTCAGATTTGGAAGCTTGAACTATGTCGCTGATATTCACGGAGACTTGATCTTTGATGGATTCGAGCCCACAGCAGCCGCTCCCTGCCATCGCGATGAACATGACCTAAATCTGTCATCGGACCACACTCAGGAGATAGCGCCTGTAACTGCTCTGGCCCTAGATCCGGAGCACATCGTGCCGTCCGGGGACGGGAAGCTCAACCCCGCCACGGAAGCCGCAGACTCAGCGGCATTGGAGCCGCACACGGACCTAACTTCGGGTGGAATCTGGGCCACCGGAGCCTCGGACTCGTTTCCGGCTACAGGTTCCGAACCACGTGCGTCCGCGTACATCGACCTTGATCGGACATCGATCGTCGAATTCAGCTCCGCGGACATCTTCCGGTACTCACCTTTAGGCGATGTGCTAAATGTTGGGGAACGTTGCAGAAAACAAAAATTTTCCTACGGTTTCACCAAGATCCATCTATGAGTTCATCTAGCAACGAGTGATTGGATTGCATCTACATACCTTTGTAGATCATGCGCGGAAGCGCTCAAAGAATGGGGATGAGGAAGGCGTGCTCGACGTGATCCAAATCATCGGAGATCCTAGCACCGAACGGACGGCACCTCCGCGTTCAACACACGTACGGTCAGCGTAACGTCTCCTTCTTCTTGATCCAGCAAGGGGAAAGGAGAGGTTGAGGAAGATGGCTCCAACAGCAGCACGAAGGCGTGGTGGTGATGGAGCTGCAGTACTCCGGCAGGGCTTCGCCAAGCACTATGGAGGAGGAGGAGGAGGTGTTGGAGAGGGAGAGGGAGGCACCAAAGGCAAGAGGTAAGAAGTCCTCCATCTCTCCCACTATATATAGGAGGGCCAAGGGGGGGGGGGCGCCGGCCCTAGGAGATCTAATCTCCTAGGGGGGTGCGGCCAAGGGGAGGAATCCCTCCTCCCCAAGGCACCTAGGAGGTGCCTTCCCCTCCTAGGACTCTTCCTCCCTTGAAACCCTAGGCGCATGGGCCTCTTGGGGCTGGTGCCCTTGGCCCATGTAGGCCAAGGCGCACCCCCTACAGCCCATGTGGCCCCCCGGGACAGGTGGCCCCACCCGGTGGACCCCTGGGACCCCTCCGGTCATCCCGGTACAATACCGGTGACCCCGAAACTTGTCCCGATGCCCGAAATAGTACTTCCTATATATAATTCTTTACCTCCGGACCATTCCGGAACTCCTCGTGACGTCCGGGATCTCATCCGGGACTCCGAACAACATTTGGGTTACTGCATATACATATCCCTGCAACCCTAGCGTCACCGAACCTTAAGTGTGTAGACCCTACGGGTTCGGGAGACATGTAGACATGACCGAGGCGAATCTCCGGTCAATAACCAACAGCGGGATCTGGATACCCATGTTGGCTCCCACATGTTCCTCGATGATCTCATCGGATGAACCACGATGTCGAGGATTCAAGCAACCCCGTATACAATTCCCTTTGTCAATCGGTATGTTACTTTCCCGAGATTCGATTGTCGGTATCCCAATACCTCGTTCAATCTCGTTACCGGCAAGTCACTTTACTCATACCATAATGCATGATCCCGTGACCAGACACTTGGTCACTTTGAGCTCATTATGATGATGCATTACCGAGTGGGCCCAGTGATACCTCTCCGTCATACGGAGTGACAAATCCCAGTCTTGATCCGTGTCAACCCAACAGTCACTTTCGGAGATACCCATAGTATACCTTTATAGCCACCCAGTTACATTGTGACGTTTGGTATACCCAAAGCACTCCTACGGTATCCGGGAGTTACACGATCTCATGTTCTAAGGAAAAGATACTTGACATTGGAAAACTCTAGCAAACGAACTACACAATCTTGTGCTATGTTTAGGATTGGGTCTTGTCCATCACATCATTCTCCTAATGATGTGATCTCGTTATCAATGACATCCAATGTCCATAGTCAGGAAACCATGACTATTTGTTGATCAACGAGCTAGTCAACTAGAGGCTTACTAGGGACATGTTGGTGTCTATTATTCACACATGTATTACGATTTCCGGATAACACAATTATAGCATGAATAAAGACAATTATCATGAACAAGGAAATATAATAATAATGCTTTTATTATTGCCTCTAGGGCATATTTCCAACAGTCTCCCACTTGCACTAGAGTCAATAATCTAGTTACATTGTGATGAATCGAACACCCATGGAATTCTGGTGTTGATCATGTTTTGCTCTAGGGAGAGGTTTAGTCAACGGATCTGCTACATTCAGGTCCGTGTGCACTTTACAAATATCTATGTCTCCATCTTGAACATTTTCACGAATGGAGTTGAAGTGACGCTTGATGTGCCTTGTCTTCTTGTGAAACCTGGGCTCCTTGGCAAGAGCAATAGCTCCAGTGTTGTCACAGAAGAGCTTGATCGGCCCCGACGCATTGGGTATGACTCCTAGGTCGGTGATGAACTCCTTCACCCAAATTGCTTCATGCGCTGCCTCCGAGGCTGCCATGTACTCCGCTTCACATGTAGATCCCGCCATGACGCTCTGCTTGCAACTGCACCAGCTTACTGCCCCACCATTCAAGATATACATGTATCCGGTTTGTGACTTAGAGTCATCCAGATCTGTGTCGAAGCTAGCGTCGACGTAACCCTTTACGACGAGCTCTTCGTCACCTCCATAAACGAGAAACATTTCCTTTGTCCTTTTCAGGTACTTCAGGATATTCTTGACCGATGTCCAGTGTTCCTTGCCGGGATTACTTTGGTACCTTCCTACCAAACTTACGGCTAGGTTTACGTCAGGTCTGGTACACAGCATGGCATACATAATAGAACCTATGGCTGAGGCATAGGGGATGACACTCATCTCTTTTATATCTTCTGCCGTGGTCGGACATTGATCCGAGCTCAATTTCACACCTTGTAACACAGGCAAGAAATCCTTCTTAGAATGATCCATATTGAATTTCTTCAATATCTTATCAAGGTATGTGCTTTGTGAAAGACCTATGAGGCGTCTCGATCTATCTCTATAGATCTTGATGCCTAATATATAAGCAGCTTCTCCAAGGTCCTTCATTGAAAAACTTTTATTCAAGTAGGCCTTAATGCTGTCCAAGAGTTCTATATCATTTCCCATCAAAAGTATGTCATCTACATATAATATGAGAAAGGCTACAGAGCTCCCACTCACTTTCTTGTAAACACAGGCTTCTCCATAAGTCTGTGTAAACCCAAACGCTTTGATCATCCCATCGAAGCGAATGTTCCAACTCCGAGATGCTTGCACCAGCCCATAAATCGAGCGTTGGAGCTTGCACACCTTGTCAGCATTCTTAGGATCGACAAAACCTTCCGGCTGCATCATATACAATTCTTCCTTAAGGAAACCATTAAGGAATGCTGTTTTGACGTCCATTTGCCATATTTCATAATCATAGAATGCGGCAATCGCTAACATGATTCGGACGGACTTCAGCTTCGCTACCGGTGAGAAAGTCTCATCGTAGTCAACCCCTTGAACTTGTCGATAACCCTTAGCGACAAGCCGAGCTTTATAGATGGTCACATTACCATCCGCATCTGTCTTCTTCTTAAAGATCCATTTATTTTCTATGGCTCGCCGTTCTATGGGCAAGTCAGTCAAAGTCCATACTTCATTTTCATACATGGATCCTATCTCGGATTTCATGGCTTCCAGCCATTTGTCGGAATCCGGGCCCGCCATCGCTTCTTCATAGTTTGAAGGTTCACCGTTGTCTAACAACATGATTTCTAAGACAGGGTTGCCGTACCACTCTGGTGCGGAACGTGTCCTTGTGGACCTTCGAATTTCAGTAGGAGCCTGATCAGAAGTATCTTGATCATCATCATTATCTTCCTCTCTTGTCGGTGCAGGCACCTCAGGAACATTTTCTTGAGTTGCGCCATTTTCCGGTTCAAGAGGTAATACTTCATCAAGTTCTACTTTCCTCCCACTTACTTCTTTCGAGAGAAACTCTTTCTCTAGAAAGGATCCATTCTTGGCAACAAAGATCTTGCCTTCGGATCTGAGGTAGAAGGTATACCCAATAGTTTCTTTAGGGTATCCTATGAAGACGCATTTTTCCTATTTGGGTTCGAGCTTTTCAGGTTGAAGTTTCTTGACATAAGCATCGCATCCCCAAACTTTTAGAAACGACAGCTTAGGTTTCTTCCCAAACCATAATTCAAACGGTGTCATCTCAACGGATTTCGACGGAGCCCTATTTAAAGTGAATGCGGCAGTCTCTAAAGCATACCCCCAAAAAGATAACAGTAAATCGGCAAGAGACATCATAGATCGCACCATATCTAATAGAGTGCGATTACGACGTTCGGACACACCATTACGCTGAGGTGTTCCAGGCGGCGTGAGTTGTGAAACTATTCCACATTTTCTTAAGTGTGTGCCAAACTCGTGACTCAAGTATTCTCCTCCACGATCTGATCGCAGGAACTTGATTTTCCTGTCACATTGATTCTCAACCTCACTCTGAAATTCCTTGAACTTTTCAAAGGTCTCAGACTTGTGTTTCATTAAGTAGACATACCCATATCTACTCAAGTCATCAGTGAGGGTGAGAACATAACGATAGCCACCGCGAGCCTCAATACTCATTGGACCGCATACATCAGTATGTATGATTTCCAATAAGTTGGTTGCTCGCTCCATTGTTCCTGAGAACAGAGTCTTGGTCATTTTACCCATGAGGCATGGTTCGCACGTGTCAAATGATTCGTAATCAAGAGACTCTAAAAGTCCATCAGCATGGAGCTTCTTCATGCGTTTGACACCTATGTGACCAAGGCGGCAGTGCCACAAGTACGTGGGACTATCATTATCAACCTTACATCTTTTGGTACTCACACTATGAATATGTGTAGCATTACGCTCGAGATTCATTAAGAATAAACCATTCACCATTGGAGCATGACCATAAAACATATCTCTCATATAAATAGAACAACCATTATTCTCGGATTTAAATGAGTAGCCATCTCGAATTAAACGAGATCCTGATACAATGTTCATGCTCAAACTTGGCACTAAATAACAATTATTGAGGTTTAAAACTAATCCCGTAGGTAAATGAAGAGGCAGCGTGCCGACGGCGATCACATCGACCTTGGAACCATTCCCGACGCGCATCGTCACCTCATCCTTCGCCAGTCTCCGCTTATTCCGCAGCTCCTGTTTTGAGTTACAAATGTGAGCAACCGCACCGGTATCAAATACCCAGGAGATACTACGAGTACTGGTAACGTACACATCAATTACATGTATATCACATATACCTTTCGTTTTGCCGGCCTTCTTGTCCGCTAAGTATTTGGGGCAGTTCCGCTTCCAGTGACCACTTTCCTTGCAATAAAAGCACTCTGTCTCGGGCTTGGGTCCATTCTTTGGCTTCTTCCCGGCAGCTTGCTTGCCGGGCGCGGCAACTCCCTTGCCGTCCTTCTTGAAGTTCTTTTTACCCTTGCCCTTCTTGAACTTAGTGGTTTTATTGACCATCAACACTTGATGTTCCTTCTTGACTTCTACCTCTGCTGATTTCAGCATAGCAAATACTTCAGGAATGGTCTTTTCCATCCCCTGCATATTGAAGTTCATCACAAAGCTCTTGTAGCTCGGTGGAAGCGACTGAAGGATTCTGTCAATGACCGCGTCATCCGGGAGATTAACTCCCAGCTGAGTCAAGCGGTTATGCAACCCAGACATTTTGAGTATGTGCTCACTCACAGAACTATTTTCCTCCATCTTACAGCTGAAGAATTTGTCAGAGACTTCATATCTCTCGACCCGGGCATGAGCTTGAAAAACTATTTTCAGCTCTTCGAACATCTCATATGCTCCATGTCTCTCAAAACGCTTTTGGAGCCCCGGCTCTAAGCTATAAAGCATGCCGCACTGAACGAGGGAGTAGTCATCGGTACGTGCCTGCCAAGCGTTCATAACGTCTTGTTCTGCAGGGAGAACAGGTGCGTCACCCTGCGGTGCTTGTAGGACATAATCTTTCTTGGCAGCTATGAGGATGATCCTCAGGTTTCGGACCCAGTCCGTATAGTTGCTGCCATCGTCTTTCAGCTTGGTTTTCTCTAGGAACGCGTTGAAGTTGAGGACTACGTTGGCCATTTGATCTACAAGACATATTGTAAATATTTTAGACTAAGTTCATGATAATTAAGTTCATCTAATCAAAATATTCAATGAACTCCCACTTAGATAGACATCCCTCCTGTCATCTAAGTATAACATGATCCGAGTTAACTAGGCCGTGTCCGATCATCACGTGAGACGGACTAGTCAACGTCGGTGAACATCTTCATGTTGATCGTATCTTCTATACGACTCATGCTCGTCCTTTCGGTCTTCTGTGTTCTGAGGCCATGTCTGTACACATGCTAGGCTCGTCAAGTCAACCTAAGTGTTTGCATGTGTAAATCTGTCTTACACCCGTTGTATGTGAACGTTAGAATCTATCACACCCGATCATCACGTGGTGCTTCGAAACAACGAACTGTCGCAACGGTGCACAGTTAGGGGGAACACTTTCTTGAAATTATTATGAGGGATCATCTTATTTACTACCGTCGTTCTAAGCAAACAAGATGAAAAACATGATAAACATCACATGCAATCAAATAATAATAGTGACATGATATGGCCAATATCACATAGCTCCTTTGATCTCCATCTTGGGGCTCCATGATCATCTTGTCACCGGCATGACACCATGATCTCCATCATCATGATCTCCATCATTGTGTCTCCATGAAGTTGCTCGCCAACTATTACTTCTACTACTATGGCTAACGCGTTTAGCAATAAAGTAAAGTAATTTACATGGCGTTTCTCAATGACACGCAGGTCATACAAAAAATAAAGACAACTCCTATGGCTCCTGCCGGTTGTCATACTCATCGACATGCAAGTCGTGATTCCTATTACAATAGCATGAACATCTCATACATCACATATAGATCATTCATCATTCATCACAACTTTGGCCATATCTTATCACAAAGCACTTGCTGCAAAAACAAGTTAGACGTCCTCTAATTGTTGTTGCAAGTTTTACGTGGCTAAAGTAGGGTTCTAGGAAGAACGTTTTCTTACCTACGTGAAAGCCACAACGTGATTTGTCAACTTCGATTTACCCTTCATAAGGACCCTTTTCATCGAATCCGCTCCAACTAAAGTGGGAGAGACAGACACCCGCCAGCCACCTTATGCAACTTGTGCATGTTAGTCGGTGGAACCGGTCTCACGTAAGCGTACGTGTAAGGTTGGTCCAGGCCGCTTCATCCCACAATACCGTTGAAGCAAGATAAGACTAGTAGCGGCAAGAAAGTTGACAACATTAACGCCCACAACAAATTGTGTTCTACTCGTGCAAGAGAACTACGCATAGACCTAGCTCATGATGCCACTGTTGGGGAACGTTGCAGAAAACAAAAATTTTCCTACGGTTTCACCAAGATCCATCTATGAGTTCATCTAGCAACGAGTGATTGGATTGCATCTACATACCTTTGTAGATCACGCGCGGAAGCGTTCAAAGAACGGGGATGAGGAAGGCGTGCTCGACGTGATCCAAATCACCGGAGATCCTAGCACCGAACGGATGGCACCTCCGCGTTCAACACACGTACGGTCAGCGTAACGTCTCCTTCTTCTTGATCCAGCAAGGGGAAAGGAGAGGTTGAGGAAGATGGCTCCAGCAGCAGCACGACGGCGTGGTGGTGATGGAGCTGCAGTACTCCGGCAGGGCTTCGCCAAGCACTATGGAGGAGGAGGAGGTGTTGGAGAGGGAGAGGGAGGCACCAAAGGCAAGAGGTAAGAAGTCCTCCATCTCTCCCACTATATATAGGAGGGCCAAGGGGGGGGCGCCGGCCCTAGGAGATCTAATCTCCTAGGGGGGTGCGGCCAAGGGGAGGAATCCCTCCTCCCCAAGGCACCTAGGAGGTGCCTTCCCCTCCTAGGACTCTTCCTCCCTTGAAACCCTAGGCGCATGGGCCTCTTGGGGCTGGTGCCCTTGGCCCATGTAGGCCAAGGTGCACCCCCTACAGCCCATGTGGCCCCCCGAGACAGGTGGCCCCACCCGGTGGACCCCCGGGACCCCTTCGGTGGTCCCGGTACAATACCGGTGACCCCGAAACTTGTCCCGATGCCCGAAATAGTACTTCCTATATATAATTCTTTACCTCCGGACCATTCCGAAACTCCTCGTGATGTCCGGGATCTCATTCGGGACTCCGGACAACATTCGGGTTACTGCATATACATATCCCTACAACCCTAGCGTCACCGAACCTTAAGTGTGTAGACCCTACGGGTTCGGGAGACATGTAGACATGACCGAGACGAATCTCCGGTCAATAACCAACAGCGGGATCTGGATACAAATGTTGGCTCCCACATGTTCCTCGATGATCTCATCGGATGAACCACGATGTCGAGGATTCAAGCAACCCCGTATACAATTCCCTTTGTCAATCGGTATGTTACTAGCCCGAGATTCGATCGTCGGTATCCCAATACCTCGTTCAATCTCGTTACCGGCAAGTCACTTTACTCGTACCATAATACATGATCCCGTAACCAGACACTTGGTCACTTTGAGCTCATTATGATGATGCATTACCGAGTGGGCCCAGTGATACCTCTCCGTCATACGGAGTGACAAATCCCAGTCTTGATCCGTGTCAACCCAACAGACACTTTCGGAGATACCCGTTGTATACCTTTATAGTCACCCAGTTACGTTGTGACGTTTGGTATACCCAAAGCACTCCTACGGTATCCGGGAGTTACACGATCTCATGGTCTAAGGAAAAGATACTTGACATTGGAAAACTCTAGCAAACGAACTACACGATCTTGTGCTATGTTTAGGATTGGGTCTTGTCCATCACATCATTCTCCTAATGATGTGATCTCGTTATCAATGACACCCAATGTCCATAGTCAGGAAACCATGACTATCTGTTGATCAACGAGCTAGTCAACTAGAGGCTTACTAGGGACATGTTGGTGTCTATTATTCACACATGTATTACGATTTCCGGATAACACAATTATAGCATGAATAAAGACAATTATCATGAACAAGGAAATATAATAATAATGCTTTTATTATTGCCTCTAGGGCATATTTCCAACACTAAATTCATTAAAAACACTCTCCTTAGCGGGGGACTCACAGCCGAACTATATCCGGTTCGAACTGGAGGCTGATGACAAAGAATTTCGCTTCCCACCCACCACCCACTTCATAGCCACTGTCGAAGACCTAACCGACATGCTCGATTACGGCTACAAAGACATCAGCGGTATGGACGACGATGCCGAAGAGGACCAGGGCCAAAATGCTTTCAGGACTCGCACGCAGCTCTCCCTTGGTTGTGGCATATTAAATAGCCATGTTGCTTATTGCACTACTTGTACAAATACGCTTTGACGTATTAATCAAACTATAATGGAAACAGTTTGCGGCCCAACTTCCATAGCACTAGCTTGCTACCTTTTTTTTTGATATTCTTATCAAATTGCACCCGTACATTTTGGTACGCTTTAATTTGTCAGGGGCTTCATTGCGCCCCATAATATGGCAACAAAGTCCAAACACTTTTTACAGTATAGTTCGGCACCTCGAATTTAGCATTATATGCATTAGCTCCGAATCATGTCTTTGGTCAGTAGTTGGGTTGCCCGGCTCCTGTGCTTACTACCTTACGTTCCGCTATATCTGCTAGGGTAGTAAAGGGAGAACTACGGTGATTGTGTCCTGGTTTATTCGAATGAGCACCTCAGTAGAGAAAGCCGAAAACTGACTGTCATGATGCGGCATGAGCCGGTCAGCTCTTCGGAGGTTTCAAATCTTTAGCGATTTTTTCCGCATTACGCGATGAATCGGTCCTTACCTGATCAGGTGTTTACAACACCCTAGTTCGGATGCTAGGGGCTGCGCCTAAATTTTGATTGTCAAACTTCTATGGCTAAGTGAGGGTGATAAAACCACATAGTCCGATTGCCTGGTTCGTTGCGCTAAACACCTCCTTCAAGGACCAAACAATTGGATCAGAGTGTTTAGATTCCATCCCGAACATGTCTGTACTACCTACGTGGGGGCTGAAGCCGACGACTGGCCAACTCTCAGATTTCATAAACACGGCCGCACATGAGGTAAAATTTTAATAGTAACAAGCATTATATCGCACAATTGACTTTGTTTCATAATACAGGGTGAGATAATATAAATATATTCATTCAAAGATTACATCTTTCGCACATTGCTCCGCTACAATGCGGGATCCCTGCAGGACATCGCTAAAATATCGCTCGGGCGTGCGGTGCTCCTTGCCCTCGGGCGGTCCCTCGATCGCGAGCTTGACGGCATTCATCTTCGCCCACTGCACCTTGACACGGGCGAAGGCCATCCGCGCACCTTCGATACAGACCGACCGCTTGATGGCGTCAAGCCGGGTGCAGGAACTGACCAGCCGCTTCACGAGCCCGAACTAGCTGCTGGGTATAGCTTCGACAGGCCACATACGGATTATTAAATCCTTCATGGCCAGTTCGGCCACCCTATGCAGTTCGACCAGTTGTTTTAGCTGATCGCTAAAGGGCACCGCATGTTCTGGCGCAAGGTATTGCGACCAGAACAACTTCTCCGTTAAGCTTCCCTCTTCGGCTTGGAAGAATTCCGCAGCGTCAGAAACACTGCGCGACATATCCGCAAACGCCCCTGGGGAACTCCAAATCTGGGTTAGTAAGAGATACCTCTTCTTCACATACTTGCTTTGCATCATAAAAGCCTTACCCGCCGCGATTTTCTTGGCCTCCTGGATTTCCTGGAGGGTGCCCCGGGCTTCAACCCGGGCCTCTTGTGCGCTCCGGCGAGTTTGGTCTCTTGATCCGCAATGTCGCGCTCCAAGGACTCGCATTTTTTGACGGCGTCCTGGAGCTCATGCTGGACCTCACCAACCCTGGCCTCATGTTTTTCATGGGCGGCTTGCTCCTTTGCCGCTTTCTTTTTGGCCTCAACCAACGCTTTCTTGAGGGTTTCCACCTCAGTAGCCGCTACTACAAATATCATGGCACTATGGTCAGCACAAGTCATTCATCCTTTTCCGGATATACACAAGGTCATCACATACCTTGCTTGTCCTCCAGCTGCTTTTTAACACGGCCAAGCTCTTCCACGGCCCGCTCCAGACTCTGCTTTAGTCTGGAGACCTTAGCAGCATGAGAGGTTGCAGCCAGCAACGACGCCTGTTTATTTACATAAGACATATTTTAGTTAGTTTCCTGCAAGAGTTACTTGATCCTCTGTCCGGCTTTCCTTTTCGAACACTGGACAGTGTATCAGGGGCTACTGTCTATATTGTGACTTTCTTTTTTACATAATTGCATCGCTTACCTCAAAGCCTGTCAGCAGGCTGGTGCAGGCTTTAGTCAGTACGCTCTTAATGGATTGAACCTTCTCAACCACCGTACCCATGAGGATACAGTGTTCCTCAACAATGGAAGCACCTCGCAGTGCTTCCAGTAGAGTATCCGGCGCCTCTGGTTGGATAGAGGTCACCGGCGGAACAGGTGCACCTCCTTCTTTCGAGGGAGGCTGCTCGCCTAAATCCGGAGCCGCGCTGGCTTCTGGAATGGTATTCGGTTTAGGGCCACACTAGATACGGTCCCCCTCGCCAGTCTCCATGGGGATTTGCTCCCCCATGTATCTGGCGGCTGAGGTTTCACCCTCTGGCGCCGCCCTGATAGCCTCCCGCCTCTCTCCCAGGCCTGGGATCCTGCGGGACAACACCTCAGTGTCATCCATGGCCCTGGGAGAGGAGGCTGCCGGAAGGGACCCGCTGTCCATCACCTTCAGGTCCAGCGAATTCCCCGAAGATGGGGATCGCTCGAGGTTGGAACGGGCCGGACTGCAAGTACATGATTCAACACGTTAAAACTATGAACCGAAGAGGCCGAATATATGAATATGTCAGGTACGCACGATTCGGCCAGGGGCTTGTGTCGGGGGCGCCTCTCTGGGCTGCTGTCGATGTCCCACGCGGAGCTATCCACGAGGGAGCCCTTCCCCCTCTTGGACGCTTCTGCCTCCAGATCTGTGGAGGCCGCCCTCTTCTTCCTTCCCCCTCATGGGGAGATTTGCTTTCTTCCTCCTCCTCCTCGTCGTCCTCGGCGGTGGAGGAGTGAGTCTCGGCGTCTTCAGACATCACGTCCGAAGCGCCCTTGCGGCGGGGGGCCACTTCTGACCCCCTTGGCCTTCTTCTCCGGCGCCTGGTAGGGCACCGGAACCAGCATCTTCGTGTGTAGTTCCGAAGAACCGTTGCAAGGTCTGGTGCTCGGCCAGATTGAATTCCCATAAACGGCAAGTCCGGCTCTGGCATGGAAGGATCCGGCGAACTAGCATCACCAAGATCACATTGACGAGCTTGATGTTCTTGTCCACCATGCTCTGGATGCACGTTTGCAGCGCTGTCAGCTCGTCCGACAAAGACCAATTCAGGCCCTTCTCTAGCCAGGACGTGAGCCGCATTGGGGCTCCGAACTTGAATTCGGGAGCCGCGGCCCAGGTGGCGCCGCGGGGCTCTGTGACATAGAACCACAGTTGCTTCCACCCTTTGACGGTCTCCACAAAGGTACCTTTGGGTCATGTGACGTTGGGCATATTGCTCACCATGGCACCTCCGCACTCTGCATGTTGGCCATCGACCACCTTTGGCTTCACGTTGAAGATCTTGAGCCGAAGTCCGAAGTGGGGTGGAATGCAGAGGAAGGTCTCGCACATGACAATAAATGCCGAGATGTTGAGGAAAGAATTTGGGGCCAGATCATGAAAATCTAGCCCGTAGTAGAACATGAGTCCGCAGACGAAAGGGTGGAGAGGAAACCCTAACCTGTGGACGAAGTGGGGGATGAGCACCACCCTCTCATTGGGCTTCGGGGTGGGGACGATCTGCCCCTTGGCCGGAAGCCAGTGGGAGATTTCCTTGGCCATATACCCGGCCTCCCGAAGCTGGGTGATGTCCTTCTCCTTGACGGAGGAGGCCATCCACTTGCCTTGCGCTCCAGATCCAGACATGATCGAGTGCTTTCTTGAGGCGGAAAAGCCGAGGACTTGGGCGCTGGAGCTCGAGAGTGGGAGGGTAGATAAAGAGAGAAGGCGTGGGTGAAAGAAAGGAATCATTATCTCCTTATAAAGGTAGTGAATATAAAGCGCCTCCCCACTCGCCTTAAAACTCGCTTGTTCCCAAGGGCTGTGCAGACGGCATGGTTGGATTACCCACACCCATATTGATGAGAATCCCGTAATAAGGGGACACGATCTCTGCTGCGACAAGACGTGCCAATAGAAACTGCATCTTGAAATGTGAAGCGGCAGGCCGAAAAATGGTTCAAAATAATAACCGGGCAGGGACGTGATATCACGTTACAAAAAAGTTGTCAAAGGATTCGGCTCATGAAATATTATACTCTCTGCGGTGGTGTGTGGTACTTGTTTTGCAGAGCCGGACACGTTCGTTGTGTTTGAAGACTTTGTTGGAGTATTCGGAGAAGGAACCCTCCTTGCAATGCCTAAGACAATCTGCACGCCGGACACCTTGTCATTGAAGCTTGGTTAAGGGGCTATTGAGGGAGTCCTGGATTAAGGGGTCCTCGGGCGTCCGGATTGTGATGCGTAGGCCGGACTGATGGGCTATGAAGATACAAGACCGAAGACTCTCTCCCATGTCCGGATGGGACTCTCCTTGGCGTGGAAGGCAAGCTTGGCGCCCTGATATGAAGATTCCTTTCTCTGTAAACGACTCTGTACAACCCTAGTCCCCTCCGGTGTCTATATAAACCGGAGGGCTTAGTCCGTAGAGGCAAGGATAATCATAGTCATACAGGCTAGACTTTTAGGGTTTTAGCCATTATGATCTCGAGGTAGATCAACTCTTGTAATACTCATATTCATTAAGATCAATCAAGCAGGAAGTAGGGTATTACCTCCATAGAGAGGGCCCGAACCTGGGTAAACATCGTGTCCCCGTCTCCTGTTACAATCAACCTTAGACGCATAGTTCGGCACCCCCTACCTGAGTTCCGCCTGTCTGGCACCGACACAATCCCTTCACGGTCACTTGCAAAAGTGAGATCTGAGAAAGATAATAAGATAAATATTTTTGGTATTTTTATTGTATAGATTGGAAAATAAATAGTAAAGTAGAATTGTTGTTTGGAAACTTATATGATGTAAAGTAGACCCGGGGGCCATGGGTTTCACTAGTGGCTTCTCTCATGGAAGCATGTATTACGGTGGGTGAACAAATTACTGCCGAACAATTGATAGAAAAGTGCATAGTCATGATGATATCTAAGGCAATGATCATGAATATAGGCATCACGTCCGTGTCAAGTAGACCGAAACGATTCTGCATCTACTACTATTACTCCACACATCAACCGCTATCCAGCATGCACCTAGAGTATTAAGCTCATAAGGACGGAGTAACGCATTAGGCAAGATGACATGATGTAGAGGGATAAACTCAAGCAATATGATATAAACCCCATCTTTTTATCCTCGATGGAAACAATACAATACGTGTCGTTTCCCTTTCTGTCACTGGGATCGAGCACCGCAAGATTGAACCCAAAGCTAAGCACTTCTCCCATTGCAAGAAAGATCAATCTAGTAGACCAAACTAAACCGATAATTCGAAGAGACTTGCAAAGATATCAAATCATGCATATAAGAATTCAGAGAAGAACCAAATAATATTCATAGATAATCAAGTTCATAAACCCACAATTCATCGGATCTCGGCAAACACACCGCAAAAGAGTATTACATCGAATAGATCTCTAAGAACATCGAGGAGAACTTTGTATTGAGAACCAAAGAGAGAGAAGAAGCCATCTAGCTAATAACTATGGACCCGAAGGTCTGTGGTAAACTACTCACACATCATCGAAGAGTCTATGGTGTTGATGTAGAGGCCCTCCGTGATCGAATCCCCCTCCGGCAGATCGCCGGAAAAGGCCCCAAGATGGGATCTCACGAGTATAGAAGGTTGCGGCGGTGGAAAAGTGGTTTCGTTGCTCCCCTAGATGTTTTCAGGGTATAACAGTATATATAGGCGAAAGAAGTAGGTCGGTGGAGCTACGAGGGGCCCACGAGGGTGGGGGGAGCACCCTCCTGGCTCATGGCCGCCTCGTTGCGTCTCTGACTTCCACTCCAAGTCTCCCGGATTGCGTTTGTTCCAAGAAAGATCCTCGCGAAGGTTTCGTTCCGTTTGATATTACTTTTCTGCGAAACACTGAAATAGGCAAAAAAAACAGCAATTTGCACTGGGCCTTCGGTTAATAGGTTAGTCCCAAAAATAATGGAAAAGAGGTTATTAAAGCCCATTACACATCCAAAACATATAATATAATAGCATGGAAAAATCATAAATTATAGATACGTTGGAGACGTATCAAGCATCCCCAAGCTTAATTCCTACTCGTCCTCGAGTACGTAAATGATAAAAACAGAATTTTTGATGTGGAATGGTACCTGACATAATTTTCAATGCAATTCTCTTTATTGTGGCATGAATGTTTAGATCCAAAAGATTCTAGACAAAGGTTTAATATTGACATAAAAATAGTAATACTTCAAGCATGCTAACCAAGCAATTATGTCTTATCAAAATAACATAGCCAAGGAAAGCTTATCCCTACAAAATCATATAGCTTGTCCATGCTTCATTTTCGTCACAAGAAATGCTCCCATCTTACACAATCCCGATGACAAGCCAAGCAATTGTTTCATACTTAGCATTTTCAAACTCTTTCAACTTTCATGCAATATATGAGCGCGAGCCATGGACATAGCACTATGGATGGAATAGCATATGATGATGGAGGTTATGTGAGAAGACAAAAAAGAAGAAAGTCTCACATTGACGTGGCTAATCAACGGGCTATGGAGATGCCCATCAATTGATGTCAATGCGAGGAGTAGGGATTGCCATGCAACAGATGCACTAGAGCTATACATATATGAAAGCTCATCAAAAGAAACTAAGTGGGTGTGCATCCAACTTGCTTGCTCACGAAGACCTAGGGCATTTTGAGAAAGCCCATCATTGGAATATACAAGCCAAGTTCTATAATGAAAAATTCCCACTAGTATATGAAAGTGACAAAATAAGAGACTCTCTATCATGAAGATCATGGTGCTACATTGAAGCACAAGTGTGGAAAAAGGATAGTAACATTGCCCCTTCTCTCTTTTTCTCTCATTTTTTTGTTTGGGCTTCTTAGGCCTCTCTTTTTTTATTTGGGCTTCTTTGGCCTCTCTTTTTTCGTCCGGAGTCTCATCCCGACTTGTGGGGGAATCATAGTCTCCATCATCCTTTCCTCACATGGGACAATGCTCTAATAATGAAAATCATCACACTTTTATTTACTTACAACTCAAGAATTACAACTCGATACTTAGAACAAAATATGACTCTATGTGAATGCCTCCGACGGTGTACCGGGATGTGCAATGAATCAAGAGCAACATGTATGAAAGAATTATGAAGGTGGCTTTGCCACAAATACGATGTCAACTACATGATCATGCAAAGCAATATGACAATGATGGAGCGTGTCATAATAAACGGAATGGTGGAAAGTTGGCAATATATCTCGGAATAGCTATGGAAATGCCATAATAGGTAGGTATGGTGGCTGTTTTGAGGAAGATATAAGGAGGCTTTTGTGTGATTGAGCATATCATATCATGGGGTTTGGATGCACCGGCAAAGTTTGCACCAACTCTCAAGGCGAGAAAGGGCAATGCACGGTACCGAAGAGGCTAGCAATGATGGAAGGGTGAGATTGCGTATAATCCATGGACTCAACATTAGTCATAAAGAACTCACATACTTGTTGCAAAAATCTACAAGTCATCAAAACTAAGCACTACGCGCATGCTCCTAGGGGGATAGATTGGTAGTAAAAGACCATCACTCGTCCCCGACCGCCACTTGTAAGGAAAGCAATCAAAGAACACGCCATGCTTCAAATATGTCACACAACGTTTACCATACGTGCATGCTACGGGACTTGCAATCCTTAACACAAGTATTTCTCAATTCCACAATTACCCAACTAGCATGACTCTAACATTACCACCTTTATATCTCAAAACAACTATCAAGTATCAAACTTATCATAGTATTTAATGCACTCTATATGAAAGTTTTTACTATACCCATCTTGGATGCCTATCATATTAGGACTAATTTTATAGCCAAAGCAAATTACCATGCTGTTCTAAAAGACTCTTAAAATAATATAAGTGAAGCATGAGAGATAAATAATTTTTATAAAATAAAACCACCACCGTGCTCTAAAAAGGTATAAGTGAAGCACTAGAGCAAAATTATGTAGCTCAAAAGATATAAGTGAAGCACATAGAGTATTCTAATAAATTTTTATTCATGTGTGTCTCTCCCAAAAGGTGTGTACAACAAGTACGATTGTCGTAAAATAAAAAGCAAAGACTCAAATTATACAAGATGCTCCAAGCAAAACACATATCATGTGGTGAATAAAAATATAGCCTCAAGTAAAGTTACCGATAGACGAAGATGAAAGAGGGGATGCCTTCCGGGGCATCCCCAAGCTTAGGATTTTTTTTGTCCTTGAATTTTACCTTGGGGTGCCTTGGGCATCCCCAGTATTAGGCTCTTGCTAGTACTTGTTCCAAAATTCTTCAAATCTTTACCCAAAAACATGAAAACTTCACAACACAAAACTCAAACAGAAAATCTCATGAGCTCCGTTAGTATAAGAAAACAAATCACCACCTTACGGTACTGTAATGAACTCATTCTTTATTTATATTGGTGTTAAACCTACTATATTCCAACTTCTCTATGGTTTATACCCCTCGATACTAGCCATAGATTCATCAAAATTAACACACGAAAAACAGAATCTGTCAAAAACAGAACAGTCTGTAGCAATGTGTATCAAGCGTACACTTCTGTAATTCCAAAAATTCTGAAATAAATTGGTGGACGTGCGGATTTTTTTTATTAATAATCTTCAAAAAGAATCAACATAAAATCTCTCTCCAGTAAAAAATGGCATCTAATCTCGTGAGCACGAAAGTTTTTGTTTTTTACAGCAAGATCGCAAAGACTTCACCCAAGTCTTCCCAAAGGTTCTACTTGGCACAAACACTAATTAAAACATAAAACCACATCTAAAAATAATCTAGACGAATTATTTAATACTAAACAGAAACAAAAATCAAGGAACCAAAATAAAATTGGGTTGCCTCCCAACAAGCGCTATCGTTTAGCGCCCCTAGCTAGGCATAAAAACAAGAATATATCTAGGTATTGTCATCTTTGGTATGCAATCCATAAGTGGCTCTCATAATAGATTCATAAGGCAATTTAATTTTATTCCTAGGAATGTGTTCCATGCCTTTCCTTAATGGAAATCAGAATCTAATATTTCCTTCTTTCATATCAATAATTGCACCAATCGTTCTAAGGAAAGGTATACCAAGAATAATAGGACATGTAGGATTGCAATCTATATCAAGAACAATGAAATCTACGGGAACATAATTCCTATTTGCAACAATAAGAACATCATTAATCCTTCCCATAGGTTTCTTAATGGTGGAATCCGCAAGATGCAAATTTAAAGAACAATCATCAAATTCACGGAAACCTAGCACATCACACAAAGTTTTTGGAATCGTGGAAACACTAGCACCCAAATCACATAAAGCATAGCATTCATGATCTCTAATATTAATTTTAATAGTAGGTTCCCGCTCATCATAAAGTTTTCTAGGGATAGAAACTTCTAATTCAAGCTTTTCTTCATAGGATTGCATTAAAGCATCAACGATATGTTTGGTAAAAGCTTTATTTTGATTATAAGCACGAGGAGAATTTAACACGGATTGCAACAAGGAAATACAATCTATAAAAGAACAATTATCATAATTAAATTCCTTGAAATCCAAAATAATGGGTTCATTGCTATGTAAAGTTTTGACCTCATCAATCCCACTTTTACCAATTTTTGCATCAAGATGTAAAAACTCCGAATCATTGGGACTCCTTTTAACTAAAGTTGACTCATCTCCAGTCCCATCTTTATCAAGATTAATATTGGAAAACAAAGATTTAATAGGAGACACATCAATCACTTTTAGATCTTCATCATTATTATCATGAAAACTAGAAGAACACGCTTTCACAAAGCAATCTTTTTTAGCACGCATCCTAGCGGTTCTTTCTTTGCACTCATCAATGGAAATTATCATGGCTTTGAGAGACTCATTGATATCATGCTTAGGTGGAATAGAGATAAGTTTCAAAGAATCAACATCAAGAGAAATTCTATCCATGTTCCTAGCCAACTCATCAATCTTAGGCAATTTTTCTTCAAGCAAAGCATTGAAATTCTTTTGCGAAATCATAAATTCTTTAACACTAGTCTCAAAGTTAGAGGGCATCTTATTAAAATTTCCATAAGGGTTGTTGTAGGAATTACCATAATTATTAGAGGAATTACTAGGGAACGGCCTAGAATTAAAATTTCCTCTATACGCGTTGTTACCAAAATTGTTCCTACCAACAAAATTCACATCCATAGATTCATTATTTTGCTCAATAAAAGTGGACAAAGGCATATCATTAGGATCATAAAAAACACTTTTACTAGCAAAAAAATTCATAAGTTCATCCATCTTTCCACTTAAAACATTAATCTCTTCAATAGCATGAACATTTTTACTAGTGGATCTTTCGGTGTGCCATTGAGAATAATTAACCATAATATTATCTCGTAGTTTAGTAGCTTCTCCTAAAGTGATTTCCATAAAAGTGCCTCCCGCGACCGAATCTAAAAGATTTCTAAAAGCAAAATTCAACCCAGCATAATTTTTTTGTATAATCATCCATAAATTCAAACCATGTGTAGGGCAATTACGTATCATTAACTTCATCCTCTCCCAAGCTTGTGCAACATGCTCATGCTCAAGTTGCTTAAAATTCATAATATCATTTCTAAGAGAGATGATCTTAGCGGGAGGAAAATACTTAGAGATAAAAGCATCTTTGCACTTATTCCATGAATCAATACTATTTTTAGGCAAAGAAGAGAACCAAGTTTTAGCATGATCTCTAAGCGAAAACGGAAATAGCTTCCATTTAACAATATCATTATCCACATCTTTCTTCTTTTGCATATCACACAAATCAACGAAGTTGTTTAGATGGGTAGCGGCATCTTCACTAGGAAGGCCAGAAAACTGATCTTTCATAACAAGATTCAACAAAGCAGTATTGATTTCACAAGATTCAGCATCGGTAGTAGGAGCAATCGGAGTGCTAATAAAATCATTATTGTTGGTATTGGAAAAGTCACACAATTTAGTATTATCTTGAGCCATCGTGACAAACAATCAATCCAACACACAAGCAAACAAGAAGCAAGCGAAAAGGGGCGAACGGAAAAAGGGCGAATAAAACGGCAAAGGTGAAGTGGGGGAGAGGAAAACGAGAGGCAAATGGCAAATAATGTAATGCGAGGGACAAGAGTTTGTGATGGGTACTTGGTATGTCTTGACTTGGCGTAGATCTCCCCGGCAACGGCGCCAGAAATCCTTCTTGCTACCTCTTGAGCATGCATTGGTTTTCCCTTGAAGAGGAAAGGGTGATGCAGCAAAGTAGCCTAAGTATTTCCTTCAGTTTTTGAGAACGAAGGTATCAATCCAGTAGGAGACTACATGCAAGTCGCCTAGTACCTGCACAAACAATCAAGAACCTTGCAACCAACGCGATAAAGGGGTTGTCAATCCCTTCACGGCCACTTGCAAAAGTGAGATCTGATAAAGATAATAAGATAAATATTTTTGGTATTTTTGTTGTATAAATTGGAAAATAAAGATTACAAAATAAATAGTGGACTAGAATTGTAGATTGGAAACTTATATGATGTAAAGTAGACCCGCGGGCCATAGGTTTCACTAGTGGCTTCTCTCATGAAAGCATGTATTATGGTGGGTGAACAAATTACTGCCGAGCAATTGATAGAAAAGTGCATAGTTATGATGATATCTAAGGCAATGATCATGAATATAGACATCACGTCCGTGTCAAGTAGACCGAAACGATTCTGCATCTACTACTATTACTCCACACATCGACCGCTATCCGACATGCATCTAGAGCATTAAGTTCATAAGAACGGAGTAACACATTAGGCAAGATGACATGATGTAGAGGGATAAACTCAAGCAATATGATATAAACCCCATCTTTTTATCCTCGATGGCAACAATACAATATGTGTCATTTCCCTTTCTGTCACTGGGATCGAGCACCGCAAGATTGAACCCAAAGCTAAGCACTTCTCCCATTGCAAGAAAGATCAATCTCGTAGGCCAAACTAAATCGATAATTCAAAGAGACTGGCAAAGATATCAAATCATGCATATAAGAATTCAGAGAAGAACCAAATAATATTCATAGATAATCAAGTTCATCAACCCACAATTCATCGGATCTCGGCAAACACACCGCAAAAGAGTATTACATCGGATAGATCTCCAAGAACATCGAGGAGAACTTTGTATTGAGAACCAAAGAGAGAGAAGAAGCCATCAAGCTAATAACTATGGACCCGAAGGTCTGTGGCAAACTACTCACACATCATCGGAGAGGCTATGGTGTTGATGTAGAAGCCCTTCATGATCGAATCCCCCTCCGGCAGATCGCCGAAAAAGGCCCCAAGATGGGATCTCACGGGTATAGAAGGTTGCAGCGGTGGAAAAGTGGTTTCTTGGCTCCCCTGGATGTTTTCAGGGTATAAGAGTATATATAGGCGAAAGAAGTAGGTCGGTGGAGCTACGAGGGGCCCATGAGGGTGGAGGCGTGCCTACCCCCTAGGCGTGCCCTCCTGCCTCGTGGCTGCCTCGTTGCGTCTCTGACTTCCACTCCAAGTCTCCAGGATTGCATTTGTTCCATGAAAGATCCTCGCGAAGGTTTCATTCCGTTTGGATTCCGTTTGTTATTCCTTTTCTGCGAAACAGTGAAATAGGCAAAAAATAGCAATTTGCACTGGGCCTTCGGTTAATAGGTTAGTCCCAAAAATAATATAAAGGCTTATTAAAGCCTATTAAACATCCAAAACAGATAATATAATAGCATGGAACAATAAAAAAATTATAGATACATTGGAGACGTATCAAGCATTCCCAATCTAAATTCCTACTCGTCCTCGAGTAGGTAAATGATAAAAATAGAATTTTTGATGTGGAATGCTACCTAACATAATTTTCAATGTAATTCTCTTTATTGTGGCATGAATGTTTAGATCCAAAAGATTCTAGACAAAGGTTTAATATTGACATAAAAATAGTTATACTTCAAGCATGCTAACCAAGCAATTATGTCTTATAAAAATAACATAGCCAAAGAAAGCTTATCCCTACTTTAAAATGTGCAACCAATCATGCTTGCTTAGATGGCTGGCTTCCTACTTTTGTATTGTTTTGTTTTGTTTTACTCCTGTCACGAGCTCCTGCTTTAAAATGTGCAGCAACAATCGCTATGTCCCTTTTGTTTTGTCTAGTACTAGCCAAGAAATGGGTTCCACATTTAAAGATAATGTGAAGCCTATTGTATACCTATCCTAGATCATTACTGTCCGATAAGTTTGATACGTCCATTTTGCATCATGCTTTTATATCGATATTTATTACATTATGGGCTGTTATTACACGTTATGTCACAATACTTATGCCTATTCTCTCTTATTTTACAAGGTCTACATGAAGAGGGAAAATGCCGACAGCTGGAATTCTGGGCTGGAAAAGGAGCAAATATTAGAGACCTATTCTGCACAGCTCCAAAAGTCCTGAAACTTCACGGAAGTTAGTTTTGGAATTAATAAAAAATATTGGTGAAAGAATCTACTAGAGGGGGCCCACACCCTGGCCACGAGGGTGGGAAGCGCGCCCCTGCCTCATGGGCCCCCTGGCAGGCCTCCGGTGCCCATCTTCTGCTATATGAAGTCTTCTACCCTGGAAAAAATCATATGCAAGCTTTTAGGAAGAAACTCTGCCGCCACGAGGCGGAACCTTGGCGGAACCAATCTAGGGCTCCGGCAGAGCTGTTCTGCCAGGGAAACTTCCCTGCGGGAGGGGGAAATCATCGCCACCGTCATCACCAACGATCCTCTCTTCAGGAGGGGGTCAATCTCCATCAACATCTTCACCAGCACCATCTCCTTTAAAACCCTAGTTCATCTCTTGTATCCAATCTTTGTCCCAAAGCCTCAGATTGGTACCTGTGGGTTGCTAGTAGTGTTGATTACTCCTTGTAGTTGATGCTAGTTGGTTTATTTGGTGGAAGATCATATGTTCAGATCCTTTATGCATATTAATACCCCTCTGATTATGAACATGAATATGATTTGTGAGTAGTTACGTTGTTCCTGAGGACATGGGAGAAGTCTTGCTATAAGTAGTCATGTGAATTGGGTATTCGTTTGATATTTTGATGAGATGTATGTTGTCTTTCCTCTAGTGGTGTTATGTGAATGTCGACTACATGACACTTCACCATTTTTTGGGCCTAGAGGAAGGCATTGGGAAGTAATAAGTAGATGATGGGTTGCTAGAGTGATAGAAGCTTAAACCCTAGTTTACACGTTGCTTCGTGAGGGGCTGATTTGGATCCATATCTATCATGCTATGGTTAGGTTTACCTTAATACTTCTTTTGTAGTTGCGGATGCTTGCAATAGGGGTTAATCATAAGTGGGATGCTTGTCCAAAAAGGACAGCACCCAAGCACCGGTCCACCCACATACCAAATTATCAAAGTAACGAACGCGAATCATATGAGCGTGATGAAAACTAGCTTGACGATAATTCCCATGTGTCCTCGGGAGCGCTTTTCTCTATATAAGAGTTTGTCCAGGTTTTTCCTTTGCTACAAAATGGATTGGGCCATCTTGCTGCACCTTATTTACTTTCATTACTTGTTACCCGTTACAAATTACCTTATCACATAACTATCTGTTACCGATAATTTCAGTGCTTGCAGAGAATACCTTACTAAAAACCGCTTATCATTTCCTTCTGCTCCTCGTTGGGTTCGACACACTTACTTATCGAGAGGACTACGATAGATCCCCTATACTTGTTGGTCATCAAGACTCTTTTCTGGGGCCATTGTCGGGGAGTGAAGCTCCTTTGGTAGGTGGAATTTGGTAAGGAACAATTTATATAGTGTGCTGAAATTTACTATCACTTGCTACTATGGAAAGCAATCCTCCGAGGGGCTCGTTCGGGGTATCTTCACCCCGACCAGTAGGGAAAAGAGTTGCTCCTCAACCTACTGAAAATGTTTACTTTGAAATTCCTTCGGGTATGATAGAGAAACTGCCAGCTAATCCTTTCACAGGTGATGGAACATTCCATCCTGATTTGCACCTAATCTATGTGGATGAAGTTTGTGGATTATTTAAGCTTGCAGGTATGCCCGAGGATGTTATCAAGAAGAAGGTCTTCCCTTTATCTTTGAAGGGAGAGGCATTGACATGGTTTAGGCTATGTGATGATATGGGATCATGGAACCACAACCGATTGAAATTGGAATTTCATCAGAAGTTTTATCCTATGCATCTTGTTCATCATGATCGTAATTATATATATAATTTTTGGCCTCACGAAGGAGAAAGCATCGCTCAAGCTTGGGGAGGCTTAAGTCAATGTTATATTCATGTCCCAATCATGAGCTCTCAAGAGAAATGATTATTCAAATTTTTTATGCTCGGCTTTCTCTAAATAATCGATCCATGCTCGATACTTCTTGTACTGGCTCTTTTATGATGAAGACTATTTGAGGGCGTCCTGGATTAGGGGGTGTCCGGATGGCCGAACTATACCTTTAGCCGGACTCCTGGACTATGAAGATGCAAGATTGAAGACTTCGTCCCGTGTCCGGAAGGGACTTTCCTTGGCGTGGAAGGCAAGCTTGGCGATACGGATATGTAGATCTCCTACCATTGTAACCGACTCTGTGTAACCCTAACCCTCTCCGGTGTCTATATAAACCGGAGGGTTTTAGTCTGTAGGACAGCACAACAATCATACCATAGGCTAGCTTCTAGGGTTTAGCCTCCTGGATCTCGTGGTAGATCTACTCTTGTACTAACCATATCATCAATATTAATCAAGCAGGACGTAGGGTTTTACCTCCATCAAGAGGGCCTGAACCTGGGTAAAACATCGTGTCCCTTGTCTCCTGTTACCATCCGCCTAGACGCACAGTTCGGGACCCTCTACCCGAGATCCGCCGGTTTTGACACCGACATTGGTGCTTTCATTGACAGTTCCTCTGCGTCGTCACTTTTAGGCCCGATGGCTCCTCCGATCATCAATAGCGATGCAGTCCAGGGTGAGACTTTTATGCCCGGACAGATCTTCGTCTTCGCCGGCTTCGCACTGCGGGCCAATTCGCTTGGCCATCTGGAGCAGATCGAAAGCTACGCCCCTGGCCATCAGGTCAGGTTTGGAAGTTTAAACTACATGGCTGACGTCCGCAGGGACTTGATCTTCGACGGATTCGAGCCACAGCAGAGCGCGCCGCACTGTCACGATGGGCATGATCTAGCTCTACCATCGAACAATGCCCAGGAGGCCGCACTTGCGTCGGCTCTGACCCTTAATTCGGAGCCAACTGCACCGATCGAGGACGGGTGGTTGGACGCCTCCTCGGGGGCTGCGATCGCAACGGCGATCGAGCCGAACACCAGCCCCGCACTCCGCAAGGCTCGTGACTCCGAAGGGCCGTACTCCTCTCCAAACTCCGAGCCCTCCGCGCCCCTGCCGATCGAATCCGATTGGGCGCCTATTATGGAGTTCACCGCCGCGGACATCTTTCAGCACTCGCCCTTCGGCGATATTCTGAAGTCACTAAAGACTCTCTCTTTATCAGGAGAGCCCTGGCCGGACTACGGTCAACAAGGTTGGGATACGGACGATGAAGAAATTCAAAGCCCACCCACCACCCACTTCGTAGCCACTAGCGATGATTTAACCGACATGCTCGACTTCGACTCCGAAGACATCGATGGTATGGACGCCAATGCAGGAGACGATCAAGAACCAGCGCCTATAGGGCACTGGAAAGCCACCTCGTCGTATGACATATACATGGTGGACACACCAAAAGAAGGAGATGGCGATGGAACAGCGGAGGATGACCCCTCCAAGAAACAGCCTAAGCGCCGGCGTCAGCGGTGCCGCTCTAAGTCCCGCCACAGCAAAAACGGTGATTCCGGCACGGGAGATAATAACACTCCGGACAGTGCCGGAGAAAACCCCCTCCAGCAAAATTCAGCACAGGAGGATGGAGAAGCCAGCACTCATGAGAGAGCGGCAGACAGAGAGGTCGAGGACGATTATATGCCTCCCTCCGAAGACGAGGCAAGCCTCAACAATGACGAATTCGTCGTTCCAGAGGATCCCGTCGAACAAGAGCATTTCAAACGCAGGCTCATGGCCACAGCAAGCAGTCTCAAGAAGAAGAAGCAACAGCTTAGAGCTGACCAAGATTTGCTAGCCGACAGATGGACTGAAGTCCTTGCGGCCGAAGAGTACGAACTCGAACGCCCCTCCAAGAGCTATCCAAAGCGCAGGTTGCTACCCCTATTAGAGGAGGAAGTACCTAAACCTACATCACCAGCGCATGATACGCCCTCCACTCAAGCCGTACCCCGGCGCCGCTCAAAACATTCCAAGGCACGGGAAAATGCGCCAGACCTGCGAGACATATTGGAGGACAAGGCAAGGCAAACAAGATCGATCTATGGATCGCGCGGGCGCCCCACGGTACGTGACGGTGATCGTCACTCCGGATATAGTAAAACCGGCCGGGCCGAGCACAATAGACAAAGCTCGTTTGAGCTACGTCGCGATATAGCCCAATACAGAGGCGTCGCACACCCACTATGCTTCACAGATGAAGTAATGGATCATCAAATCCCTGAGGGTTTCAAACCCGTGAACATCGAATCATACGATGGCACAACAGATCCTGCGGTATGGGTCGAGGATTATCTCCTTCATATCCACATGGCCCGCGGCGATGATCTATACGCCATCAAGTACCTCCCACTGAAACTTAAGGGACCAGCTCGGCATTGGCTTAACAGCTTGCCAGCAGAATCAATCGGTTGTTGGGAGGACCTGGAAGCCGCATTCCTCGACAATTTCCAGGGCACCTATGTGCGACCACCAGACGCCGATGACCTAAGCCACATAATTCAGCAGCCAGAAGAATCGGCCAGGCAATTCCGAACACGGTTCCTAACAAAGAAAAACCAAATAGTCGACTGTCCGGACGCAGAGGCCCTAGCAGCCTTCAAGCACAATATCCGTGATGAGTGGCTTGCCCGACACCTTGGACAGGAAAAGCCGAAATCTATGGCAGCCCTCACGACACTCATGAACCGCTTTTGTGCGGGGGAAGACAGCTGGCTTGCTCGTAGCAACAATATGACCAAGAACCCTGGTAATTCGGATACCAGAGACAGTAGTGGCAGGTCACGTCGCAACAAGCAAAAGCACCGCGTTAACGGCGACAGCGCTGAGGACACGACAGTTAATGCTGGATTCAGAGGCTATAAATCCGGTCAGCGGAAAAAGCCATTCAAAAGAAATACTCAGGGCCCTTCCAGTTTGGACCGAATACTCGACCGCTTGTGCCAGATACATGGCACCCCCAAAAAACCAGCCAATCACACCAACAGGGATTGTTGGGTGTTCAAGCAGGCAGGCAAGTTAAATGCCGAAAATAAAGACAAGGGGCTGCATAGCGATGACGAGGAGGAGCCCCGGCCGCCGAACAATAGTGGACAGAAGGGTTTTCCCCCACAAGTGCGGACGGTGAACATGATATATGCAACCCACATCCCAAGAGGGAGCGGAAGCGCGCGTTAAGGGACGTATATGCGATGGAGCCAGTTGCCCCAAAGTTCAATCCATGGTCTTCCTGCCCGGTCACCTTTGATCAAAGGGACCACCCCACTAGCATCCGTCATGGCGGATTCTCCGCATTGGTTCTAGACCCAATCATTGACGGATTTCATCTCACTAGAGTCCTTATGGACGGCGGCAGCAGCCTGAACCTGCTTTACCAAGACACGGTGTGGAAAACGGGCATAGATCCCTCAAGGATTAAGCCCACCAAAACGACCTTTAAAGGCGTCATACCAGGTGTAGAGGCCAATTGTACAGGCTCAGTTACTTGAAGTGGTCTTCGGATCTCCGGATAATTTCCGAAACGAGGAGTTAATGTTCGACATAGTCCCGTTCCGCAGTGGCTATCACGCCCTGCTCGGGCGAACCGCATTTGCCAAGTTCAACGCGGTACCGCACTACGCATAGCTTAAGCTCAAGATGCCAGGCCCTCGAGGAGTAATTACGGTCAATGGAAACACCAAACGCTCCCTACGAACGGAGGAGCACACGGCGGCCCTCGCAACGGAAGTATAGAGCAGCCTCTCAAGGCAGTTCCCCAGTCTGGCCATTAAACGTTCGGACACCGTCAAGCGCGCCCGGAGTAACCTACAACAAGACCGCCTGGCACGTTCCGAGCAACCGTAGCAATGCGGCCCCAACCCCAGCCCTCGCGAAAGTGTGAAACCAGTGCTTCGCATACATAACTACGCTCTTGAAATACCATGGGCACAGGGGGAGGGGCACCATCACGGCACGCCCGAAACACGGCTTAAACCGCACTAGGGGCTGCCAATTTTTTAATTTTCTCTTACTTTCAGGACTCCATTCTTCGGATGGCCTGTCCGGCAGTACAATTGCCGCACAAACGATACAAGAACCAGGGAAGCAGACAAGCCATGCCGCATTACAGAACTCCCAGGTGGTCTTTATCACGAGCAGTATACCTGTTTCGCATACAATTCAGCAGCCTGCCCCTGGACCGGACATGTTAAATAGTCCAACCTTTTGCTTATCGCGTTATTTGTATCGTTCTGCCTTGATCGCAGACTTTTTAGTAAACAATGCATAGCTTTTGTCTATTTTTTGCATTACTCTTTTTATGAATATATGTTCATTAATGACATGTTGCACCCGTACACTTTGGTACGGCGAATACGCCAGGGGCTTTAGCACCCCTCAATATGGTGTGAGAAGTCCGAACACTTTAACAAGTGTGGCACCCTGAACTTATAGAATTATATGCATCGGCTCTGAATCATGTCTTGGGTCAATAGTTGGGTTTGCCCAGCTCCTATGTTTTGGTGCCTTACGTTCCGCTATATCGGCTAAGGTAGCACTAGGAGAACTACTGCGATTGTGCCCCAGTTGAGCTGGGCTGAGCACCTCAGTAGAGAAAGCTAAAACTGACTGTCATGATGAAGCGAGAGCTGGTCGCTGTTCGAGAGCTTTTTCGAGTCCCTAAAGACTTATGCCGCTTAGAGCGAGGAGTCGTCTTTGTTCGGCCAAGGCGTTGATAGCGCCCCGAACTCAGTCTTCCGAATACTAGGGGCTTCGCCGAAATTTAAAATTATAGAATTCTATGGCTAAGTGAGAGTGTTCAAGCATTATAGTCCAATTGCCTTGTTCGTTGTGCTGAGCTCCTCCCTCGAAGGACCCAAACATGGGAAAAAGAGCGCTCAGGTTTATCCCGAACACCCCAGCACTAGTGGCATGGGGGCAGAAGCCGACGACTCGCCATCTCTCAAATTTGATAAACGGCCGCACAGAAGGTAATATTTTAAATTCAAAAAGCATTGCTTAGCGCATATGAACAAGTTTTCAGCGCACAGGACAAAACGAGCGTGTTTACTCAAAAATTACATCCCTGGCACATTCATCCGCCATAAGGCGGGCACCCTTTAGAATGTCCCTATAATAATTCTCAGGCTTGCGATGCTCTTTCCCTGGCGGTGGCCCGTCCTTCACAAGCTTCTCAGCATCCAGCTTGCCCCAGTGCACCTTAGCGCGGGCAAGGGCCCTACGGGCACCTTCGATGCAGACGGAGCGCTTGATGACTTCGAGCCTTGGACAGGCCTCCACCAGCCGCCGCACCAGCCCGAAGTAGCTCCCGGGTAGAGCCTCTCTAGGCCACAGCCGAACTATGAGGCCCTTCATGGCATGTTCGGCCACCTTGTGGAGCTCGACCAGCTGCATCAGCTGGTCGCTCATGGGCACAGGGTGTCCGGCCTCAGCATACTGAGACCAGAACACCTTCTTCGTCGAGCTACCCTCTTCGGCTCGGTAGAATGCGGCGGCATCGGACACGCTACGGGGAAGATCTGCGAATGCTCCTGGAGAGCTCCGGATTCGGGTAAGTAAAAAGAAGCTCACTTTTACATGTTTGCTTTGCATAAAGAATGCCTTACCCGCCGCTATCTTTTTCACCGCATCCAACTCCTGGAGGGCCTTCTGGGATTCGGCCTTGGCAGACTTGGCATTCTCAACAGCCGCCGCGAGCTCGGACGCTCGCGTCCTTGAGTCAAGCTCCAAACTCTCATGTTTTTTCATGAGATCCTGGAGCTCTTGTCGTACCTCGCCAACTTGTGCCTCATATTTCTCCCGCTCAGCGCGCTCCGTGGCCGCTCTCTTCTCGGCCTCAGCCAGCGCTTGCTTGAGGGTCGCCACCTCAGTTTTGGCCCCTACAATAGCCACGTTAATCCTGTCATCTTTTTGCAATTGCACTTTTTATAATTTTTCTATAAGGTATCCCTTACCTTCTTTCTCCTCTAGCTGCTGTTTGGCAAGGCTGAGATCTTGCTCGAAACGCTCGAGGCCCTGCTTCAGCATGCCTACCTCCGCAGTCAATGCGGCGGTCGGCAACAGCGAAGCCTGCATACGCATATTGACTCATTTTTTGTTAGACTCCTGCGAGTTATATTAGATCCTCTATTCGGCTTTTCTTTCTGAACACCAAACAGAGCATCAGGGGCTACTGTCTATGCGGTAATATTTTTACATACTTTTTACTTACCTCAAAGCCTGTTAAAAGGCTGACACAAGCTTCAGTCAGTCCGCTCTTGGCGGACTGAACCTTCTGGATCACCGCACTCATAACAGAGCGGTGCTCCTCGTCGATGGAAGCGTCGTTAAGCACCTCCAATAAATTGTCTAGCGCCTCCGGTTGGATGGAGTTCGCCGGCTCGGCAGGCTTGCTCCTCTTGGAAGGAGGCCGCCTACCGGAGTCTTAAACCATTAAAGGTTCCGGCGTGGTGTCTGGCTCAAAGCCGGACTTGGAGCCCTGGGGGGTTCCATCCCCTTTACTCCTGGAATCCGAGAGGTCGCCTTGCGGCGCCTTCGGAATCACCTCCTCCTGACTTGGAACCTGTTGGGACAACACTTCGACGTCGTCCATAGGGTAGGGGAGGTAGCCGCCGGAAGTGAATTCACATCCGATGAATCCAGGGAGCCGCTCGACGACTCGTCGAACCCGGCCTTGGGCAGATTACATAAATCATATTCGACGTAAGGAAACTCTGTGCAATAAAAGGAATACTATGAATTACTCTGGTATCCAGATACTTACGATTTTGCCGGGCGCTTGGCCCTGTGCGGCCACTCCTCTTCGTCGTCGTCGGCGTCGGGGGAGTAGTCCGGAGGAGGGGTCTTCCCCTTCCTGGACCCTTCGGCCTCCCCGGTCGGGGCGGCCTTCCTTTTCTTTCCTCCCCCCGTTGGAGGGGGAGAGGTTTCTTCTTCCTCCTCCTCGTCTTCACGGGAGGAGCGCGTCTCGGATTTGTCGGATGATGAATCCGACACCTCCAGACGCCGGGCACTCTTTCAAGTCCCTGTGGCCTTCTTCTTGGCCTTCTTCTCCGGCACCACATAGGGTGCCGGAACCAGCAGCTTCGCTAAGAGAGCATCGGCTGGGTCTTCAGGCAAAGGGGCCGGACAGTCAATCTGTCCGGACTTCGCCTGCCAATCTTGTCAAAGGAAAGGGAGCTTAGATCCCGCATAGAGTCAAACTATGAAAAACCGATATCCTGTAAAAGGTAAAAATAGCTTACCGCACTAACGTGATGCTGCGTGCTGAATCCGCGGTCCTCGGAAGCGGATGCGGGAGCCTCGGCGCCCTTGAAAAGCACCTTCCAGGCATCTTCATACGTCATTTCGAAGAGCCTGCTGAGAGTTCGGTGCTGCGCCGGGTCAAACTCCCACGGATTGAAGGCCCGTTGTTGACACGGGAGGATCTGGCGGATGAGCATAACCTGGACTACGTTAACAAGCTTGAGCTGCTTGTTCACCAGGGTTTGGATGCATTTTTGCAGTCGGGTTACCTCTCCTTTGTTGCCCCACGACAGGCCCGTCTCTTTCTAGGACAAGAGCCGCGTAGGGGGTCCGGACCGGAACTCGGGGGCTGCGACCCACTCAGGGTCGCGCGGCTCGGTGATGTAAAACTACCCCGATTGCCACCCCTTTAGGGTCTCCACAAAGGAGCCCTCGAGCCATAGGACGTTGGCCATCTTGCCCGCCATGGCACCTCTGCACTCCGCCTGGTTGCCGCGCACCACCTTTGGCTTGACGTTGAAGGTCTTGAGCCATACGCCGGAATGGGGGCGGATGCAGAGGAAAGCCTCGCACACGACGATAAACGCCGAGATGTTGAGGACGAAGTTCGGGGCCAGATCGTGGAAATCTAGGCCGTAGTAGAACATGAGCCCCCGGACGAATGGGTGGAGAGGGAAGCCCAGTCCGCGGAGGAAATGGGGGGAGAAATACCACCCTCTCATGGGGCCTTGGGGCGGGCAGGAGCTGCCCTCTTCGGGAAGCCGGTGCGCGATGTCGTTGGACAAGTATCCGGCCTTCCTCAGTTTTTTGATGTGCCCCTCCGTGACGGAGGAGACCATCCACTTGCGTCCCGCTCCGGACATGGCTGGAGTAGGTCGAGGTGGGAAGTGCGGACTTGGGCGTTGGAGCTCGAGTGCGCGGAAGATGGATAGGCAAAGGAGGAAGAAGGCGTAGGTGAAAAGGTGGATCCTTATCCCCTTATATGGGCGGATGCGGCTATGCGTCCCCACCAGCCTGATAAAACTCGCGTATCTCCCAAGCGCCGTAATCAATGGCGCGGTTGGGTTACCCATGTCCGTGTTGATGAGAATCCTGTAAATAAAGGGGACACGATCTCTGCTTTGACAAGACGTTCCAAGGAAACCGCCTCGCAAAACGTGCTGAGGTGGGGGAGTAAAAACGATTCGAATAAAGGCTTGGCCGTAGTGTGATGTCATGCTACGGAATACGTCAGCAGATTAGACTTGTGTAAATAATATTCTCTCTATGGCAATATGTGGAAACTTATTTTGCAGAGCCAGACACTGTCTTTTGTGTTCAAAATCTTCTATGAAGTACTTGGAGGAGGAACCCGCCTTGCAATGCCGAAAACAATCTGCGCGCCGGACTCGTCGTCATTGAAGCCTGGTTCAGGGGCTACTGAGGGAGTCCTGGATTAGGGGGTGTCCGGATGGCCGAACTATACCTTCAGCCGGACTCCTGGACTATGAAGATGCAAGATTGAATACTTCGTCCCGTGTCCGGAAGGGACTTTCCTTAGCGTGGAAGGCAAGCTTGGCGATACGGATATGTAGATCTCCTACCATTGTAACCGACTCTGTGTAACCCTAACCCTCTCCGGTGTCTATATAAACCGGAGGGTTTTAGTCCGTAGGACAACACAACAATCATACCATAGGCTAGCTTCTAGGGTTTAGCCTCCTTGATCTCGTGGTAGATCTACTCTTGTACTACCCATATCATCAATATTAATCAAGCATGACGTAGGGTTTTACCTCCATCAAGAGGGCCTGAACCTGGGTAAAGCATCGTGTCCCTTGTCTCCTGTTACCATCTGCCTAGATGCACAGTTCGGGACCCCCTACCCGAGATACGCCGGTTTTGACACCAACAAAGAGATTGCTGCTTCCATTTAGCTAATAACCTCTTGAGCTCATATCTATCTTTGCAAGCTAAAATAGCGAAAGCAGCTTCTTTTTCAAAAACATAACCCTCGGGAATTACAGGCGATTCATCTTCATCATCACTTTCATCAATATTATCAGTTTGAATAATTTCTTTCTCTCCAACCCTAGCAATTTGTTCATCAAGAAATTCACCAAGTGGCTCAGTAGTATCAAGCATAGAAGTAGTTTCATCATAAGTATCATGCATAGCAGAAGTGGCATCATCAATAACATGCGACATATCAGAACGAATAGCAGAAGCAGGTTTAGGTGTCGCAAGCTTACTCAAAACAGAAGGTGAATCAAGTGCAGAGCTAGATGGCAGTTCCTTACCTCCCCTCGTAGTTGAGGGATAAATTTTTGTTTTCTCGTCTTTCAAGTTCTTCATAGTGACCAGCAGATATAAATCCCAAGTGACTCAAAGAATAGAGCTATGCTCCCCGACAACAGCGCCAGAAAATAGTCTTGATAACCCACAAGTATAGGGGATCGCAACGGTTTTCGAGGGTTGAGTATTCAACCCAAATTTATTGATTCGACACAAGGGGAGCCAAAGAATATTCTCAAGTATTAGCAGTTGAGTTATCAATTCAACCACACCTGTTTAACTTAGTATCTGCAGTAAAGTATTTAGTAGCAAAGTAGTATGATAGTAGTGGTAACGGTAACAAAAGTAACGGTAGCAAAAGTAATATTTTTGGTGTTTTGTAGTGATTGTAACAGTAGCAACGGAAAAGTAAATAAGTGGTGAACAATATGTGAAAAGCTCGTAGGCATTGGATCGGTGATGGAGAATTATGCCTGATGCAGTTCATCATGTAACAATCATAAGATAGGGTGACATAGAACTAGCTCCAATTCATCAATGTAATGTAGGCATGTATTCCGAATATAGTCATACGTGCTTATGGAAAAGAACTTGCATGACATATTTTGTCCTACCCTCCTGTGGCAGCGGGGTCCTAATGGAAACTAAGGGATATTAAGGCCTCCTTTTAATAGAGTACCGGAACAAAGCATTAACACATAATGAATACATGAACTCCTCAAACTATGGTCATCACCGGGAGTGGTCCCGATTATTGTCACTTCAGGGTTGCCGGATCATAACACATAGTAGGTGACTATAGACTTGCAAGATAGGATCAAGAACTCACATATATTCATGAAAACATAATAGGTTCAGATCCGAAATCATGGCACTCGGGCCCTAGTGACAAGCATTAAGCATAGCAAAGTCATAGCAACATCAATCTCAGAACATAGTGGATACTAGGGATCAAACCCTAACAAAAGTAACTCGATTACATGATAGATCTCATCCAACCCATCACCGTCCAGCAAGCCTACGATGGAATTACTCACTCACGGCGGTGAGCATCATGAAATTGGTGATGGAGGATGGTTGATGATGACAACGGCGACGAATCCCCCTCTCCGGAGCCCTGGACGGACTCCAGATCAGCCCTCCCGAGAGGTTTTAGGGCTTGGCGGCGGCTCCATATCGTAAAACGCGATGAATCCTTCCCTCTGATTTTTTCTCCCCGAAAGTGAATATATGGAGTTGGAGTTGAGGTCGGTGGAGCGTCAGGGGGCCCACGAGGTAGGGGCGCGCCCCCACCCTCGTAGACAGGGTGTGGGCCCCCTGACGTGGATTTTTCTTCCAGTATTTTTCTTATTTTCCAAATAGATGTTCCATGGAGTTTCAGGTCATTCCGAGAACTTTTGTTTCTGCACATAAATAACACCATGGAAAGTCTGCTGAAACAGCGTCAGTCCGAGTTAGTTCCATTCAAATCATGCAAGTTAGAGTCCAAAACAAGGGCAAAAGTGTTTGGAAAAGTAGATACGACGGAGACGTGTCAATGCGCCGCTCAGCTTGTCGTGCTCCTCCACCAGCCTACGCTGCAGCCTGTGCTCGAGGTACATGGCCTCCTATGCCGGCGTGGCACCAAGCCAAATGAGGGGGGTGGGGCGCTGACAAAATCTTACACCTAGCCGGTCCACATGTACCTCTCGGCCAGCTCGGGCGCAGGCATCATCGGGGTTAGCCGCAGGAGCGATGGCGGCACCATGCAGCCGTCGGCCATAGAGAGGGCCACGGCCTCCGCCAGCTTCACCTAGTAGGCAGCCTCGTCTGCTGCTGCCACTTCAGCCTTCTCTCGTTCCTCCTCGATTGAGTTGGCGAAGGCCTCTGCCAACGCCGCCTGGTAGGAAGCCTCGGACTCCTCCTCCTCTGGCTTGACGAAAAGGGGAGGTGATACGTCCATTTTGCATCATGCTTTTATATCAATATTTATTTCATTATGGGTTGTTATTATGCATTATGTCACAATACTTATGGCTATTCTCTCTTATTTACAAGGTTTACATAAGGAGGGAGAATGCCGGTAGCTGGAATTCTGGGCTGGAAATGAGCAAATATTAGAGACCTATTCTGCACAACCCCTAAAGTCCTGAAACTCCACGAAAGTCATTTTTGGGAAATATGAAAAATATCCAGCGGAAGAAGTTCACCATAGGGGGCCCACCTGTCCACGAGGGTGGGGGGTGCGCCCTACCCCCCTGGGGGTGCCGCCCTACCTCGTGGGCCCCCTGTTGGCTCTCCGATGCCCATCTTCTGCTATATGAGGTCTTTCGTCAAGGAAAAAATCATAAGCAACCTTTCGGGACAAGACTCCGCCACCACGAGGCGGAACCTTGGCGGAACCAATCTAGGGCTCCGGCAGAGCTGTTCTGCTGGGGACACTTCCCTCCGGGAGGGGGAAATCATCGCCATCGTCATCACCAACGCTCCTCTCATCTGGAGAGGGCAATCTCCATCAACATCTTCACCAGCACCATCTCCTCAAAAAACCCTAGTTCATCTCTTGTATCCAATTCTTGTCTCCAAGTCCGAGATTGGTACTAGTAGGTTGCTAGTAGTGTTGATTACTCCTTGTAGTTGATGCTAGTTGGTTTATTTGGTGGAAGATCATATGTTCAGATCCTTTATGCATATTATTACCCCTCTGATTATGAACATGAATATGCTTTGTGAGTAGTTATGTTTGTTCCTGAGGACATGGGAGAAGTCTTGCTATTAGTAGTCATGTGAATTTGGTATTCGTTCGATATTTTGATGAGATGTATGTTGTCTAGCCTCTAGTGGTGTTATGTGAACTACATAACACTTCACCATTATTTGGGCCTAGAGGAAGGCATTGGGAAGTAATAAGTAGATGATGGGTTGCTAGAGTGACAGAAGCTTAAACCCTAGTTTATGCGTTGCTTCGTAAGGTGCTGATTTGGATCCATATGTTTCATGCTATGGTTAGGTTTACCTTAATACTTTTTTTGTAGTTGCGGATGCTTGCAATAGAGGTTAATCATAAGTGGGATGCTTGTTCAAGTAAGAACAGCACCCAAGCACCGGTCCACCCACATATCAAATTATCAAAGTACCGAACGCGAATCATATGAACGTGATGAAAACTAGCTTGACGATATTCCCATGTGTCCTCGGGAGCGATTTTCCTTATATAAGAGTTTGTCCAGGCTTGTCCTTTGCTACAAAAAGGATTGGGCCACCTTGCTTCACTTTATTTAATTTTGTTACTTTTTGCTCGTTACAAATTATCCTATCACAAAACTATCTGTTACCACTTATTTCAGTACTTGCAGAGAATACCTTGCTGAAAACCGCTTATCATTTTCTTCTGCTCCTCATTGGGTTCGACACTCTTACTTATCGAAAGAACTACGATAGATCCCCTATACTTGTGGGTCATCAAGACTCTTTTCTGGCGCCGTTGCCGGGGAGTGAAGCGCCTTTGGTAGGTGGAATTTGGTAAGGAAAAATTTATATAGTGTGCTGAAATTTACTGTCACTTATTACTATGGAAAGTAATCCTCTGAGGGGCTTGTTCGGGGTATCTTCACCCCGACCAGTAGAGCGAAGAATTGCTCCTCAACCTACTGAACCTACTGAAAATGAAAATGTTCCCTTTGAAGTTCCTTCTGGTATGATGGAAAAACTGCTAGATAATCCTTTTGCAGGAGATGGAACCAAGCATCCTGATGAGCACCTAATATATGTGGATGAGGTTTGTGGATTATTTAAGCTTGCAGGTATACCCGACGATGTTGTTAATAAGAAGGTCTTCCCTTTATCTTTGAAGGGAGATGCATTGACATGGTATAGGCTATGTGATGATACGAGATCATGGAACTACAGACGATTGAAATTGAAATTTCATCAAAAATATTATCCTATGCATCTTGTTCATCGTGATCGCAATTATATATATAATTTTTGGCCTCACGAAGGAGAAAGCATCACTCAAGCTTGGGGGAGGCTTAAATCAATGCTATATTCATGCCCCAATCATGAGCTCCCAAGAGAAACGATTATTCAAAACCTTTATGCTTGGCTTTCTGAAAACAATCGCACCATGCTCGATACTTCTTGTGCTGGCTCTTTTATGATGAAGACTATTGAATTTAAATTGGATTTATTGGATAGAATTAAACGCAACTCTGAAGATTGGGATCTCGACGAAGGTAAGGAGTCAGGTATGACACCTAAGTTTGATTGTGTTAAATCTTTTATGGATACCGATATTTTCCGTAAGTTTAGCACTAAATATGGACTTGACTCTGAGATAGTAGCTTCTTTCTATGAATCTTTTGCTACTTATGTTGATCTCCCCAAGGAGAAGTGGTTTAAATATCATCCTCCCATAGAAGTAAAAGTAGCTGCACCTATTAAAGTTGAAGAAAAGATTGTCACTTATAATGATCCTATTGTTCCTACTTCTTATGTTGAGAAACCACCTTTCCCAGTTAGAATAAAGGATCATGCTAAAGCTTCAACTGTGGTTCGTAAAAGCAATATTAGAACTTATACACCTCCTGAGCAAGTTAAAGTTGAACCTAATATTGCTATTGTTAAAGATCTCCTGTCTGATAATATTGATGGGCATGTTATACAATTCTGTGGTGAAACTGCTAGAATTGCTAAACCTGGCGCTAAAGATAAACATAGACCTGTGGTAGGCGTGCCTGTTATTTCTGTTAAAATAGGAGATCATTGTTATCATGGCTTATGTGATATGGGTGCTAGTGCTAGTGTTATACCTTATGACTTATATAAAGAAATTATGCATGAAATTGCACCCGCTGAGATAGAAGGTATTGATGTTACAATTAAACTTGCTAATAGAGATACTATATCAGAGTGGGAATTGTTAGAGATGTTGAAGTCTTGTGTGGGAAAACTAAATATCCTGCTGATTTTCTTGTTCTCAGTCCCCCACAAGATAGCTTTTGTCCCATTATATTTGGTAGACCCTTCTTGAATACTGTTAATGCTAAGATAGACTGCAAAAAGAATGTTGTTACTATTGGCTTGGATGATATGATTCACGAGTTTAATTTCTCTAAATTTAGTAAACAACATCGTGAAGAAGAATTGCCTAGTAAGGATGAAATTATTTGTCTTGCTTGTATTGCCGTACCTCCTAGTGATCCTCTAGAACATTATTTGCTAGACCACGAAAATGATATGTTTATGAATGAAAGAAGGGAAATAGATGAAATATTCTTTAAACGGGAACCTATTCTGAAACACAATTTGCCTGTTGAAATCTTAGGGGATCCTCCTCCACCCAAGGGTGATCCCGTGTTTGAGCTTAAACCGTTGCCTGATAATCTTAAATATGCTTATCTTGATGAAAAGAAGATATATCCTGTTATTATTAGTGCTAACCTTTCAGAGCATGAAGAAGAAAGATTATTGAAAACTCTGAAGAAGCACCGTGCTGCTATTGGGTATACTCTTGATGATCTTAAGGGCATTAGTCCCACTCTATGTCAACATAAAATAAATTTGGAAGAAGATGCCAAACCAGTTCGTGATCCTCAACGACGTCTGAATCCTAAAATGAAAGAAGTGGTAAGAAAAGAAATACTAAAGCTTCTGGAGGCAGGTATAATTTATCCCGTTGCTGATAGTCAGTGGGTAAGTCCTGTCCATTGTGTCCCTAAGAAGGGAGGTATTACTGTTGTTCCTAATGATAAAGATGAATTGATTCCACAAAGAATTATTATAGGTTATAGGATGGTAATTGATTTCCGCAAATTAAATAAAGCTACTAAGAAAGATCATTACCCCTTACCTTTTATTGATCAAATGCTAGAAAGATTATGCAAACATACACACTATTGCTTTCTAGATGGTTACTCTGGATTCTCTCAAATACCTGTGTCGGCTAAAGATCAATCAAAGACTACTTTTACTTCCCCTTTTCGTACTTTTGCTTATAGACGTATGCCTTTTGGTTTATGTAATGCACCTGCTACCTTTTAAAGATGCATGATGGCTATATTCTCTGACTTTTGTGAAAAGATTTGTGAGGTTTTCATGGACGACTTTTCCTTCTATGGATCCTCTTTTGATGATTGCTTGAGCAATCTTGATCGAGTTTTGCAGAGATGTGAAGAAACTAATCTTGTCTTGAATTGGGAAAAGTGCCACTTTATGGTTAATGAAGGTATTGTCTTGGGGCATAAAGTTTCTGAAAGAGGTATTGAAGTTGATAAAGCCTAGGTTGATGCTATTGAAAAGATGCCATGTCCCAAGGACATCAAAGGTATAAGAAGTTTCCTTGGTCACGCCGGATTTTATAGGAGGTTCATTAAGGACTTCTCAAAAATTTCTCGGCCTCTGACTAATTTATTACAAAAAGATGTACCATTTGTCTTTGATGATGATTGTGTAGAAGCATTTGAAATACTTAAGAAAGCATTGATCTCTAAACCTGTTGTTCAGCCACCTGATTGGAATTTACCCTTCGAAATTATGTGTGATGCCAATGATTATGCTGTAGGTGTTGTTCTAGGGCAAAGAGTTGATAAGAAATTAAATGTTATCCATTATGCTAGTAAAACTCTAGACAATGCTCAAAGAAATTATGCTACTACTGAAAAAGAATTCTTAGTGGTTGTATTTGCTTGTGATAAGTTCAGACCTTATATTGTTGATTCTAAATTAACTATTTACGCTGATCATGCTGCTATTAAATATCTTATGGAAAAGAAAGATGCTAAACCTAGACTTATTAGATGGGTTCTCTTGCTACAAGAATTTGATTTGCATATCGTTGATAGAAAGGGAGCTGAGAACCCCGTTGCAGACAACTTGCCTATGTTAGAAAATGTTCTTGATGACCCACTACCTATTGATGATAGCTTTCCTGATGAACAATTAAATGTTATAAGAACTTCTTGTAGTACTCCTTGGTATGCTGATTATGCTAATTATATTGTTGCTAAATTTATACCACCTAGTTTCACATACCAGCAAAAGAAAAAAATTCTATGATTTGAGGCATTACTTTTGGGATGACCCACATCTTTATAAAGAAGGAGTAGATGGTGTTATTAGACGTTGTGTACCTGAGCATGAACAGGAACAGATCCTACGCAAGTGTCACTCCGAAGCTTATGGAGGACACCACGCTGGAGATAGAGCTGCACATAAGGTATTGCAATCTGGTTTTTATTGGCCTACTCTCTTCAAGGATGCCCGTAAGTTTGTCTTATCTTGTGATGAATGTCAAAGAATTGGTAATATTAGTAGACGTCAGGAAATGCCTATGAATTATTCACTTGTTATTGAACCATTTGATGTTTGGGGCTTTGATTATATGGGACCTTTCCTGCCTCTAATGGATATACACATATTTTAGTTGTTGTTGATTACGTTACTAAGTGGGTAGAAGCTATTCCAACTAGTAGTTATGATCATAACACTTCTATTAAAATGCTTAAGGAAGTTATTTTTCCGAGGTTTGGAGTCCCTAGATATTTAATGACTGATGGTGGTTCACATTTTATTCATGGTGCTTTCCGCAAAATGCTTGCTAAGTATGACGTTAATCATAGAATTGCATCTCCTTATCACCCACAGTCTAGTGGTTAAGTAGAATTGAGTAATAGAGAGCTCAAATTAATTTTGCAAAAGACTGTTAATAGATCTAGGAAGAATTGGTCCAAGAAACTTGATGATGCATTATGGGCCTATAGAACTGCATATAAAAATCATATGGGTATGTCTCCGTATAAAATGGTTTATGGAAAAGCATGTCATTTACCTCTCAAACTAGAACATAAGGCATATTGGGCTATTAAAGAGCTCAATTATGATTTCAAACTTGCCGGTGAGAAGAGGTTATTTGATATTAGCTCACTTGATGAATGGAGAACCCAAGCTTATGAAAATGCCAACTTGTTTAAAGAAAAAGTTAAAAGATGGCATGACAAAAGGATACAAAAGCGTGAGTTTAATGTAGGTGATTATGTATTGTTATACAACTCTCGTTTAAGATTTTTTGCAGGAAAACTTCTCTCTAAATGGGAAGGCCCCTATGTTATCGAGGAGGTCTATCGTTCCGGTGCCATAAAAATCAATAACTTCGAAGGCGCAAATCCGAAGGTGGTGAATGGTCAAAGAATCAAACATTATATCTCAGGTAATCCCATAAATGTTGAAACCAATGTTATTGAAACCGTAACCCCGGAGGAATACATAAGAGACACTTTCCAGAACATTTGAGACTCCGAAAAGGAATAGGTATGTGGTACGGTAAGTAAACCGACTCCAAAACAGTTTTTAAGGCAATATTTCTCCGTTTTGGAATATTTAGAAAAATAGAAAAATAAGTAGCAGTCCGGGAAGGACACAAGGGCTCCACAAGGGTGGAGGGCGCGCCCTACCCCCTGGGCGCGCCCCCTACCTCGTGAGCACCTCGTGTGCCTTCCGGACTCCGTTTTCTTGCACGATACGTATTTTGGTCGGTAAAAATTCATTATATATTTCCCAAAGGTTTTGACTCATGTATCACGCAAATATCCTCTGTTTTTGTTTCGAGCTGTTGCTGCTGCAGATTAGAGCAAGATGTCTTCTCAAGAGTTAGTTGGGGAGAGCCGGGTGTCGCATCCGGCATCAGAACCAAGGGCAAACAGCGACGTTGACCACTTTGGGCCAGCAACGGAGGAAGAGATGGAAGCTGACTTGATGAGGGTAGATGCCATGGAGGATCAAGAAGTCACTTCTCGCTTCCGAGCTGGGTTCACGATGGGGGAACTACAGAGCTCAGCAATTCCAAACTCGGTTATCCCTTCCAATGTTAGATTTCTTTCTTATGAAAATATGAAGAGAAGTGTAACTTGTTCTCCCGCAGCTATGCAACACCCTTGGGTACAAGGAGCCTTAGCAGTTACAGGGAAGCTTCGTAAGGAAATAATGGACCTCAAGCAGCAAGTCAATAAGCTCGAGGAGGAGAATCGTATCCTGAAGGGCGTCATCGCCAAGAATATTTCACCAACAACAAAGAAGGAGACATAATCACATGGGTATGGGCACTCCCCCTGGAAACTGCCAAGCTTGGGGGAGGTGCCCTGGTATCGTATCACAATCACATCTCCTATCTTTACCGTTTTTCTTAGTTCGATCCTATTAGTAGTATTTTGATCTAGTAGAATAAAGTTTGTGGCATGATCTAGTTTTGAGTTTTGCTTTATGATCTCTCTTTGTAATTGAGTTCGTGAGCTATATATAATAAAGATTAGTATTGAGTCAAGGGCTTGATTGTTTTGCCATGATCTTGAGTGAATAAAAGAAAAGAGAAAAGAATAAAAAGAAACAAAGAGTTCATATTGATCTTATCAAGAGTGATGACTTCACATAGAAAGAGTATGATGATTGAAAGTTGTTGGGAGTTGGCAAACATAGCTTTGGTCATCATTGCAATTAATAGGAAGTAATAAGGAAAGAGAGGTTTCACATATAAATATACTATTATTGACATCTTTTATGATTGGGAGCACTCATTAAACTATGACATGCTAAAGAGTTGATGTTGGACAAGGAAGACAACGTAATGGGTTATGTTTTCTTATATCTGAGATAAAGTATGTTGTCATGGATCCTCCAACCTGTTGAGCTTGCCTTTCCCCCTCATGCTAGCCAAATTCTCAGCACCAAGTAGAGATACTACTTGTGCTTCCATAACCCTTAAACCAGTTTTGCCATAAGAGTCCACCATATCTACCTATGGATTGGGTAAGATCCTTCAAGTAAGTTGTCATCGGTGCAAAGCAATAAAAATTGCTCTAAATATGTATGATTGATTGGTGTGGGAGAAATAAGCTTTATACGATCTTGTGATGTGGAAGTAATAAAAGCAACGGACTGCATAATAAAGGTTCATATCACAAGTGGCAATATAAAGTGACGTTCTTTCGCATTAAGATTTTGTGCATCCAACCATAAAAGCGCATGGCAACCTCTGCTTCCCTCTGTGAAGGGCCTATCTTTTATTATTATCTTCTACCTTATGCAAGAGCCATGGTGATCTTCACCTTTCCTTTTTCATTTTATCCTTTGGCAAGCACAATATGTTGGAAAGATTCTGATATATGTACCTAATTGGATGTAGGGGAGCATGAGTTATTATTGTTGACATTACCCTTGAGGTAAAAGGTTGTGGGGCGAAACTATAAGCCCCTATCTTTCTCGGTGTCCGATTAAAACTCCGTAACCACAAGTATTGCATGATTGTTAGCAATTATGAAAGACTAAATGATAGTTGAGTATGTGGACTTGCTATTAAGCTCTGACATAGACTCTTTCCGATGTTATGATAAATTGCAATTGCTTCAATGACTGAGATTATAGTTTGTTAGTTCTTAATAAAGTTTATGATTCATATTCTACATTGTGAATGGATTATTACTTGAGCATAAGAAATCATATGACAATATCTATATATGTTGCTGTTATGAGAATAATCATGATGCCTTCATGTCCGTTTTTTCCGACACCTCTACCTCTAAACATGGGGACATATTTATCATTATCGGCTTTCGCTTGAGCACAAGCGAGGTCTAAGCTTGGGGGAGTTGATACGTCCATTTTGCATCATGCTTTTATAAAGATATTTATTGCATTATGGGCTGTTATTATGCATTATGTCACAATACTTATGGCTATTCTCTCTTATTTTACAAGGTTTACATAAGGAGGAAGAATGCCGGTAGCTGGAATTCTGGGCTGGAAAAGGAGCAAATATTAGAGACCTATTCTGCACAACTCCAAAAGTCCTGAAACTCCAAGAAAGTCATTTTTGGAAAATATGAAAAATATCTAGCAGAAGAAGTTCACCAGAGGGGGGGGGCACTTGTCCACAAGGGTGGGGGGCGCGCCCTACCCCCCTAGGCGCGCCCCTACCTCGTGGGCCCCCTGTTGGCTCTCCGATGCCCATCTTCTGCTATATGAGGTCTTTCGTCGAGGAAAAAATCATAAGCAACCTTTCGGGACGAGACTCCGCCGCCACAAGGCGGAACCAATCTAGGGCTCCGGCAGAGCTGTTTTGCCGGGGACACTTCCCTCCGGGAGGGGGAAATCATCGCCATCGTCATCACCAACGCTCCTCTCATCGGGAGAGGGAAATCTCCATCAACATCTTCACCAGCACCATCTCCTCTCAAAACCCTAGTTCATCTCTTGTATCCAATTCTTGTCTCCAAGTCCGGGATTGGTACTAGTAGGTTGCTAGTAGTGTTAATTACTCCTTGTAGTTGATGCTAGTTGGTTTATTTGGTGGAATATCATATGTTCAGATCCTTTATGCATACTATTACCCCTCTGATTATGAACATGAATATGCTTTGTGAGTAGTTACGTTTGTTCCTGAGGACATGGGAGAAGTCTTGCTATTAGTAGTCATGTGAATTTGGTATTCGTTCGATATTTTGATGAGATGTATGTTGTCTAGCCTCTAGTGGTGTTATGTGAACGTCGACTACATAACACTTCACCATTATTTGGGCCTAGAGGAAGGCATTGGGAAGTAATAAGTAGATGATGGGTTGCTAGAGTGACAGAAGCTTAAACCCTAGTTTATGCGTTGCTTCGTAAGGGGCTGATTTGGATCCATATGTTTCATGCTATGGTTAGGGTTACCTTAATACTTTTGTTGTAGTTGCAGATGCTTGCAATAGAGGTTAATCATAAGTGGGATGCTTGTTCAAGTAAGAACAGCACCCAAGCACCGGTCCACCCACATATCAAATTATCAAAGTACCGAACGTGAATCATATGAACGTGATGAAAACTAGCTTGACAGTATTCCCATGTGTCCTCGGGAGCACTTTTCCTTATATAAGAGTTTGTCCAGGCTTGTCCTTTGCTACAAAAAGGATTGGGCCACCTTGCTGCATTTTATTTACTTTTGTTACTTGTTGCTCGTTACAAATTATCCTATCACAAAACTATCTGTTACCACTTATTTCAGTACTTGCAGAGAATACCATGCTGAAAACCGCTTATCATTTCCTTCTGCTCCTCGTTGGGTTCGACACTCTTACTTATCAAAAGGACTACGATAGATCCCCTATACTTGTGGGTTATCAGGAGGCGTTGGGTTGACGTGGTGCTGCTGCACGCCGAGCCGCCTTTGCTCCACATGTTCGAGGGCAAACCAGACCTCCAAATGGGGAGAGCCTGCGGCGTACTCAGGCATGCGCCGCTGCGCCGGCGTGAGCTGCCGCCGGCGCTTGCGCACCTCCTCGTCGTGCGCCCGGCGCTTGTGTACTCAGGCATGCGACGCTGCATCGGGATCCGCTGTGGATTGATACGTCTCCAACGTATCTATAATTTTTGATTGTTCCATGCTATTTTATTATCAACCTTGGATGTTTTATAATAATTTTATATCATTTTTGGTACTAACCTATTGACATAGTGCCAGGTGCTAGTTGCTGTTTTTTTCCATGTTTTTTACATCACAGGAAATCAATATCAAACGGAGTCCAAATGCCATGAAACTTCACGATGATTTTTTATGGGCCAGAAGGAAGGCAATGGGCCCTGGTTGCACCTGGAGGGTGCCCGAGGGGGGCACAACCCACCAGGGCGCTCCAGGAGGCCCAGGCGCGTCCTGGTGGGTTGTGCCCACCTCGGGTGCCCCCGGACCGCCTCTTTGCTCTATAAATACCACAATATTCCAGAAAACCTAGAACAAGCGTCGAAATATTCATCCAGCCGCCGCAGAGTCCAGAACCACCAGATCCAATCTAGACACCATCACAGAGGGGTTCACCACTTCCATTGGTACCTCTCCGATGATGCATGTGTAGTTCTTTGTAGACCTTCGGGTCTGTAGTTAGTAGCTAAACGGATTTCTTTCTCTCTCTCTCGCTGGATTCTCAATACAGTGGTCTCTTGGAGATCCAAATGATGTATCTCTTTTGCGGTGTGTTTGTTGGGATCTGATGAACGTTGAGTTTATGATCAGTCATATATTTTTATATCCATGAAAGTTATTTGAGTTTCTTTGATCTCTAATAGCCTCGTATTTCTACTCTGATATTTGGGTTTTGTTTGGCCAACTTGATCTATTTATATTGCAATGGGAAGAGGTGACTGGTAGTGGGTTCGATCTTACTATGCTCGATCCCAGTGACAGATGGGGAAACAACACGTATGTATCGTTGCTACTAAGGATAAAAAATGGGATCTATATCTACTGCCATGTAGATAATTGGATCTTGTCTACATCATGTCATCGTTCTTATTGCATTACTCCGTTTTTCCATGAACTTAATACAGTAGATGCATGCTGGATAGCAGTCGATGTGTGGAGTAATAGTAGTAGATGTAGGCAGGAGTCAGTCTACTAATCTTGGATGTGATGCCTATGTAATGATCATTGCCTGGATATCGTCATAATTATTTGAAGTTCTATCAATTGCCCAATAGTAATTTGTTTACCCACCGTTTTCTATTTTTTCGAGAGAAGCCACTAGTGAAACCTACGGCCCTCGGGTCTTCTTCCTCATATATTTGCCTTGCGATCTACTTTTCCTTTGCATTTTTATTCGGATCTATTAAACCAAAAATAGAAAAATACATTGCTGCACTTTATTTTATTTGCAATCTATTATTTCAATCTATTACAATTTTCTCCCATCACACACCAATTTCTGGCGCTATTACCCGAAAGGGATTGACAACCCCTTTAACACGTCGGGTTGCGAGGTGTTGTTATTTGTGTGCAGGTGCTATTTATGTTGTGTTGCTTAGTCTTCCTACTGGTTCGATACCTTGGTTTCATAACTGAGGCAAATACTCTACCGTCGCTGTGCTACATCATCCCTCCCTCTCCGGGGAAATACCGACGTATTTCCAGCTACCATCAAGGAGAATTTTTGGCGCCGTTGCCGGGGAGGATCTTCAACATAACCAGGTTCCTAATCACAAATCTCATCTCCTTGCAATTTACATTATTTTCCATTTGCCTCTCGTTTTCCTCTCCCCCACTTCACAAAAAATTTCCGTTTATTCGCCTCTCCTTTTACGTTCGCCATTTTCTTGCCGGATCTGTTTTTGAGTGCAATCTTGTTGTGTGGTCATCATAACTCGAGAGAACACCAAATTATGTGATTTCTCAAATACCAACAACAATGATTTTATTGGCACTCCGCTTGCTCCTCCCGCCACTAGCGCGGAGACTTGTAATATTAATACCGCTTTGCTGAATCTTGTTATGAAAGACCAATTTTCCAGTACTCCTAATGAGGATGCCGCGTCCCATCTTAATACCTTCATGGAATTATGAGATATCAAAAGAAAAAAGATGTGGACAATGATGTGGTCAATATGAAATTATTTCTGTTCTCTTTGCGTGATTCTGCAAAAAATTGGTTTTCTTCTTTGCCTCACAATAGTATCGATTCTTGGAACAAGTGCAAAGATGGTTTTATCACTAAGTATTTTCCTCCCGCAAAAATTATTTCCCTTAGAACCCAGATCACGAATTTCAAGCAACTTGAACATGAGCATGTTGCACAATCTTGGGAAAGGATGAAAATGATGCTAAGGAATTGCCCAACTCATGGGTTAAATCTTTGGATGATCATACACAATTTTTATGCGGGATGGAATCTTGTCTCTTGTAATCTTTTAGATTCCGCCACGGGTTGTAATTTTATGGAAATTACTTTGGGTGAAGCCACCAAATTGCTTGATAATATCATGGCAAATTATTCAAAACGGCATAACGAAAGAGCTCCTACTAGTAAAAAAGTTAATTCGGTTGAAGAAATTTCTTCTTTGAGTCAAAAAGTTGATGCTCTTATGAAATTGGTTGCTAATAAAAGTGCTCCTATTGATTTTAATGATATGCCTTTGTCTGCTCTGATTGAGCAAAATAGTTATTCCATTGATGTGAATTTTATCTCTAGAAATAATTTCAACAATAATGCTTATAGAGGTAATTTTAATCCTAGGCCTTTTCCTAGTAATTCCTTTAATAATTATGGTAATTCCTATGGAAATCAATCTTACAATAATATTAGGAACACCTCTGATCTTGAGAATAATATAAAAGAATTTAGCAATACACAAAAAGTTTTCAACACTTCCATAGAAGAAAAGTGAAATAAGATTGATGATTTTTCTAGAAGTGTTGATAGAATTGCTCATGATGTGGAAAATCTCAAGATGAAATTTTTTGTGCCTAAAGTAGATGAATCAATGAAATCTCTTTATGTTTCTATGGATGAAAGTAAGAAAAGAACTGCTATGCTTAGAGCTAAAAGAGAAATTTTAGATAAACCTTTTTCTAGTGATTATTCTTGCAGAGATAATGAAGATCTTAAAATGATTGGTGTTTCTTCTATTGATTCCTTGTTTAGTAAAGTTAAGAATGATGAAAAAGGGACTGGAGAAGTGTCAATTTAGGTAGAAGGCGTCCCAATATTTCGGAGGGTGAAAATCTTGTTGAGAAAATTGATGAAAGTGGGTTTGGAGCGGTCAAAACTTTAGCTAGTGATGTACCCCCTCTTTTGGATTACAAAGACGTTAATTATGATAGTTGCTCTTTGATTGATTGTATTTCTTTGTTGCAATCCATGATAAATTCACCCCATGCTTATGAACAAAACAAAGCTTTTACTAAACATATTATTGATGCTATGATGAAAGCTTTCGAAGAAAAGTTGGAATTAGAAGTATCAATTCCTAGAAAATTGCATGATGAGTGGGAACCTACTATCAAAGTCAATATTAAAAATTATGAGTGTTTTGCTTTGTGTGACTTGGGTGCTAGTGTTTCTACAATTCTGAAATCTTTATGTGTTGTGCTTGGTCTTACCAATCTTGAAGAATGTTCCTTGAATTTTCACTTGGCAGATTGTACTATTAAAAAGCCTATGGGAAGAATTAATGATGTTCTTATTCTTGCAAATAGTAATTATGTGCCCATAGATTTTATTGTTCTTGATATTTATCGCAATCCGTCTTTTCCAATTAATCTTGGTAGACCATTTTTACGCACTATCGGTGTCGTGATTGATATGGAAGAAGGCAACATTAAGTTCCAATTTCCTTTCAGGAAGTGTATGTAACACTTTCCTAGAGCTATAATTAAGCCACCTTATGAATCAATCATGATGGCATCTTATGGATCTCAAACCAAAGATGACAAAACTTAGATACTTGCTTTATGCCTAGCTAAGGGCGTAAAACTATAGCGCTTGTTTGGAGGCAACCCAATGAATAAAATTTATTTTTGCTTTTTGCTTTCTGTTCTTGAGTTTTAATACAATTATTCTACTGTAATGATTGTGTTTTTTATGTTTTAATTAGTGTTTGTGCCAAATGGAACCAATAGGATCTTCTTGGGTGATAGTTGTTTGATCTTGCTGAGAAAGACAGAAACTTTGCGCTCACGAAATTAATTTTAATTTTTATTAATAAAGAGATTTTGCCCTGATTCTTTTTGCAGAATATTAATATACAAATTTCTCAGGCCTTCGTATTTGTTCAGAATTTTTGGAGTTCCAAAAGTATTTGTTTAAATCAGATTGCTACAGACTGTTCTGTTTTGACAGATTCTGTTTTCTTTGTGTTGTGTGCTTATTTTGATGGCTCTATGGTTTTCTTTGATGATTTTTTGCCATAGAAAAGTTGTAATACTATAGATATAATACAAAAACAAAATATGAATTGGTTTCATACAGCACTTATAGTAGTGGTTTATTTTTCTTACACTAACGGATCTCACGAAGGTTTTGTTGAGTTTTGTGTGATTGAAGTTTTCAAGTTTTGGATTATCTTACGATGGATGAAGGAAGGATGTAAGAGCCTAAGCTTGGGGATGCCCCGGCATCCCAAGATATTATCCAAGAATGAGCAACCAACTAAGCTTGGGGATGCCCCCGAGGGGCATCCCCGCTTTCTTCCAACAACTATCGGTATTTTACTCGGGGCTATAATTTTATTCGTCACATGATATGTGTTTTGCTTGGAGCGTCTTGTATGATATGTGTCTTTTCTTGCTTTATTTTGTGTTTTAGGTCATCAATCCTTGCTGGACACACCTTTTTGAGAGAGCCAAAATTATATCATGACTTGTTAGAATTGCTCTCTATGCTTCACTTAAATGTTTTATGACCTAGGACTTGCTCTAGTGCTTCACTTATATATTTTTGAGCACGGTGTGCTTTGTTAATTTTGAAGAAATTCTCTCTTGCTTCACTTATATTTATTTGAGAGTTAGTAAAATTTTGAAGAAATTCTCTCTTGCTTCACTTAAATTATTTTGAGAGAAAGAAAATTTGTTATGCTCATGATCTTCACTTTTATTTGTTTGAGCTTATCAAAAGGAACACATGAAAATTAGTCCCAAAGTGATAGATATCCAAGAAGGATAAATTAATAGAAAATGTCATGAAGATCATTGGACAAAATAAACTTGATTCTTAGTAATAGTTTTGTGATATAATGATGTGATATGTGAGTTATGTTGATGAGTAATTGTGCTCTAGTAAGAATATTGGTGTTAAGGTTTGTGATTCCCTATGCATGCACGAAAGTCAATAATCATGCAATGAAAATTATATCCTACTTTTGGTGCATTATTCGGTGTTAATTATGCTTAATGCTTGCTTATGAGATTATTCGTTTCTTGGTTGGTCGCTTCCCAATCTTTTGCTAGCCTTCATTTTGCACTAAATATGACCTCTACTTGTGCATCCAAAATCATTTAAACTAGTTTTGCCACATGAGTCCACTATATCTACCTATATGCGGTATTCTTTTGCCGTTCTAAGCAAATTTTCATGTGCCATCTCTAATTTTCAAAATAAACTTCTCTTTTGTGTGTTTGTTTCGCTCGCGGAACGGTAACAGGTGGCTAATATTTTCCATGCTAGATGTGTTATTCTCAAGATGAGTGTTTATTCACTTGTCATTGCATGAGAGTAGAACTTTGGGGCGACTGGCTCCATCGCATAGACGTCCCTCAGTGCGCGTTTCCGTTTCCCACTTGGGAATATGGGTTGCGTATATCATGTTTACCGTTTTCACTTGGGGAGGAAATTTCTTCTGTCCTCCTTTGTTCGGCGGCCGGGGCTCCTCCTCGTCGTCGCTATGCAGCCCCTTTTCCTTGTTTTTGGCATTCAACTTGCCGGCTTGTTTGAACACCTAGCATTCTCTGTTGGTGTGGTTGGCTGGTTTATCGGGGGTGCCGTGAATTTGGCATGAACAATCGAGTATGCGGTCCAAGCTAGACGGGCCCGGATTACTTCTTTTGAACGGCTTTTTCCACTGACCGGATTTAGAGCCACTGATCCAGCGTTAACTATCGTGTCTTCGGCGTTGTCTCCGTTGTTGCGGCGCTTGTGTCTGTTGCGACGTGGCCTGCCGTTGCTATCTTTGGCGTCTGAATTGCCAGGATGTCTTGATGTGCTGTTGCCTGCCGTTGCTATCTTTGGCGTCTGAATTGCCAGGATCTCTTGATGTGCTGTTGTTGCGAGCCAGCCAGCTGCCAGCATTAACTATCGTGTCTTCGGCGTTGTCGCCGTTGTTGCGGCGCTTGTGTCTGTTGCGACGTGGCCTGCCGTTGCTATCTTTGGCGTCTAAATTGCCAGGATCTCTTGATGTGCTGTTGCTGCGAGCCAGCCAGCTGTCCTCGCCCGCACAAAAGCGGGTCATGAGTGTCGTGAGGGCTGCCATGGACTTCGGTTTTTCTTGGCCGAGGTGTCGGGCGAGCCACTCGTCGCGGATGTTATGCTTAAATACCGCTAAGGCCTCGGCATCCGGACAGTCGACAATTTGGTTCTTTTTAGTTAGGAACCGAGTCCAGAATTTCCTTGCCGATTCCCCTGGCTGTTGGGTTATGTGACTCAAGTCATCGGCATCCAGTGGTCGCACATAAGTGCCCTAGAAGTTGTCAAGGAATGCGTCCTCCAAATTCTCCCAACTGCCTATGGAGTCTGCCGGCAGGCTATTGAGCCAATGTCGAGCCGGTCCCTTGAGTTTTAATGGGAGGTACTTGATCACGTGTAGATCGTCACCGCGGGCCATGTGGATGTGGAGGAGGAAATCTTCAATCCATACCGCGGGGTCTGTTGTACCATCATATGATTCAATGTTCACGGGTTTAAAACCTTCTGGGAATTCGTGATCCATTACTTCATCAGTGAAGCATAGGGGGTGTGCGGCGCCTCTGTGCCGGGCTATATCACGACGCAGTTCATATGAGTCTTGTCTAATGTGTTCGGCCCGGCCGGATTTGCTTTTAGTATATCCGGCGTGACGGTCGCCGTCACGCGGTGGGGCGTGCCCGCGTGATCCGTAGATCGATCTTGCATGTCCTGATTTGTTTCCCAATACGTCTCGCAGGTCCTGCATGTTACCCCGGGCCTTGGTATTTTTGTTTTACTGGCGATGGGGTGTGTGCTAGACTTCGGTCTGATATGCCGCTTTGTCTCGGCCACAAGGTGGCCGGTCAGCCGCATCATACGCTGGAGGCGTAGGCCTTAATGCTTCCTTCTCGAGTTGGGGTAGCGACCTGCGCTTTGGGTAACTTTTGGTTGGGCGCTCGAGTTCGTATTCCTCGGCCGCTAGGACCTCAGTCCATCTATCCGCTAGCAGATCTTGGTCAGCTTGAAGCTGCTGTTGCTTTTGCTTCAGGATTTTTGTTGTGGCTGTGAGCCGGCGCTTGAAGCGCTCCTGTTCGACGGGATCCTCAGGCACGATAAATTCTTCGTCGCTGAGGCTCACCTCGTCATCGAAGAGAGGCATGTAATTGTCATCCTATGATTCTCCGTCTGTTGCCTGTTCCTTAGGCTAGCTTGCCCATCCTCCTGCTCGAGGCCTGGCTGGAGGGGATTTTCTTCGTCTTCGGCACTATCCGGAGCGTTATTGTCTCTTGTGCCGGTATCGCTGCTTTTGCTATGGCGGGACTCAGAGCGGCGCCGGTGACGCCGGTGCTTAGATTGCTTCTCGAGGGGATTATCCTCCGTTGCCTTATTGCCATTGTTTTCTTTGGGGGTGTCCACCATGTATATATTGTATGATGAGGTGGCAGTCCAGCGCCCTGTGGGCGGTGGTTCCTGTTCTGCTCCCACATCGTCGTCCATACCGCCGATGTCTTCGGAACCAAAATCAAGCATGTCGGTTAAGTCGTCGACAGTGGCTATTAGGTGGGTGGTGGGTGGGGAACGAATTTCTTCATCGTTCGCTTCCCACTCAAGCCGGACACAGTTCGGCCAAGGGCCTCCTGATAAGGAGAGAGACCTTAATGAATTTAGCACATCGCCCAGGGGCGAGTGCTGAAAGATATCCGCGGAGGAAAACTCCATGATCGGTGCCCAATCAGATTTGATAGGCACTGATGCAGGCGGTTCGGAGCCCGTGGCCGGGGACGAATCCAAGAGTCCGGTGACACAGGTCTCATGGGAGGTGAAGTTAGTATTCGGCTCTATCGCCACTGAGTGTGCGGCCTCCAAGGCAGGGTCCATCCACCCATCCTCGGACGATGCAATCAGTTCCGGATCGAGGGTCGGAGTAGCCACAGGTGTGATCTCCCGAACACCGTCCGATGGTAGAGCTAAGTCATGCTCGTCGTGACTGTGCGGCGCACCTGACATGGGCTCGATTCTGTCAAAGATCAAGTTTCCGCGGATGTCGGTAGTATAATTCAAGCTTCCAAACTTGACCTGACGGCCAGGAGCGTAGCTTTCGATCTACTCCAGATGGCCAAGCGAGTTGGCCCGCGGTGCAAAGCCGCCGAATACGAAGATCTGTCCGGGGAGGAAACCTCACCCTAGATCGCATCGTTGCCGATGATCGAAGAAGCCATCAAGCCTTGCGTTGACGGCACAGCGGAACTCTCAATGAAAGCACCAATGTCGGTGTCAAAACCGGCGGATCTCGGGTAGGGGGTCCCAAACTGTGCGTCTAAGGCGGATGGTAACAGGAGGCGGGGGACACAATGTTTACCTAGGTTCGGGCCCTCTGGATGGAGGTAATACCCTACTTCCTTCTTGATTGATCTTGATTATATGAGTATTACAAGAGTTGATCTACCACGAGATTGTAGAGGCTAAACCCTAGAAGCTAGCCTATGATTATGATTGCTGTTGTCCTACGGACAAAACCCTCCGGTTTATATAGACACCGGAGGGGGCTAGGGTTACGCAGAGTCAGTTACAAGGGAGGAGATCCACATATCCGTATTTGCCAAGCTTGCCTTCCACGCAAAGGAGAGTCCCACCCGGACACGGGACGAAGTCTTCAATCTTGCATCTTCATAATCCAACAGTCCGGCCAAAGGATATAGTCTGGTTGTCCGAGGACCCCCTAATCCAGGACTCCCTCAGTGAGCAGCCAGGCACGCGGTGCGCCCGCAAGGGCCATGGGAAGCCAGTTGGCCATGACCCTGTTGTCGCCCTCAGCTTTGAGGACGGCCTCCTCGTGGGCCAGCAGGAAAGCCACCGGATCCGCCGTGCCATCGTAGCATGGTGGCATCTCCAGCTTGAACTTGGGCGGCCACGACACCTATCGTAAGGCGGGGGGCCAAGGCTCGGAGCCCCCTGGCCCCGCCGCTGGCATCGGTCGTCGAAGCGGAAAGTGATGCGCTTGCCATCGGGGCGGAGCGCGGTGGCGGCGAGGCGCAGATCGATGGAAGGAAAACTCCCGCACACCCCTACCTGGCACGCCAAATGTCAGATTTTGGGTTCCGGCAAAACCCTTGAGGTTCGAACACTGGGGTGCGCATGAAGATCTCTCCTCTCCCAAGCTCTCGCACTCCACGATCTCACGGACTAGCTCGCCGAACCCAAAGAACACGAGGACACAAGATTTATACTGGTTCGGTCCACCGTTGTGGTGTAATACCCTACTCCAGTGTGGTGGTGGTGGATTGCCTCTTGGGCTGAGGATGAACAGTACAAGGGAAGAACATCCTCCTGAGGAGAGGTGTCCTTATGCTTGGTGAGCTGGTGTGTGGGTGAGGGTTGCTCAAGATCCGTTGCCTCCTTCGGTGATGACTAGTCCTATTTATAGAGGCCCTGGTCCTCTTCCCAAATATTGAGCGGGAAGGGATACCACAACGGCCGAGTTTGAAGGGGGACAGCTAGTACAGCTTATCCTGACAAAAGTAGTCTTCGCCTGCCAAAGGCTCTGGTGGTGACACCGTCTTGGGCTCCACGGTGACCTCCGTCCTGCCGTCCTGCTGGTCTTGGTCTTGTTGCACCGATATGGAAACCTTTGCCTGATGCCTCGGTACTCTTCGTCTGTGCTTGCCTCCTTAGCACCAAAGGGGAAATGAGGGCATGTGCGTGCTGGCGCCCGCCTGGCCTTGGTCATCATGGCTTACATCACGGGAAACCTCACAAGGTACCCCCTTGCCTTGATCTCTCTGCCCCTCACGAGCCATCCTGGTGAGGCCGCTCCCGAGGAGGTCTTGTGTCGTCCGCCTCGCGAGGGTCTTGAGTGCTTGCTGGCAAAGATGGGCCGTATGGGCCTGCTTGTGGAGCCACGCCGTGGGCCGCAGGCAGGCAAGTCTGGGAACCCCCGTTCCCAGAACACCGACAATGCCCGACCATCCGGGAGCCTCGACTTCCGAATCCATCCCTGGTCTGATCATCGGATCGGCCGTCAATGCGCATCGAGATTCGAACCCGAGCATGGATACATCCGAAGACCCAGAGTTCGCTCTGGCCGGACGCACTCCCCCCTCCTCGGGACAGGCTTCGAGTCTTAATGCCGTCCTGGCACTCATTAGTCCGGAGATGGTCTCGGCCAAACTCTCCCCTCTTGCCATTGGTCCGGTTTCGAGCGAGGATATCTATCGTGGAATTGTCACGGCAGATGTCCTTAGTGTCAAGACTTATCGCGAGGCCAACGCATCTATGTGGTAGCTTGAGAGGGATTGAGTGGGACGAGAGACGCGATGTTTTACCCAGGTTCGGCCCCTCACGGTGGAGGTAAAAGCCTACATCCTACTTCATTGATATTGATGATGATGATCATGGTTACAAGAGTGCGCTATCTCGAGAGCTATTGTCTAAAGCCTAACTTGTCCAACTTGTGGAACTTGTCAATCTTCGCCTCCCCTTTTGGGGAGCCCTGCCCCTCCTTATATATGTTGGAGGGGCGGGTTACATGTAGAGTCCTATTAGGATTAGGACTAGTCTATCTCTAATACAAACCGGATATAAGTCCAGGTCTTAACTCCTTGTAGGACAAATACTCCTCATGCCTTTCCTCTTAAACCGGCCCACCGTTAAACGTGAACCGGCCTTCTGGGCCTTGGGCCTTGTCATCCGTCTGTCCCGTACGCCGGATCACCAGCGAGTCATAATGATCAGGTGGGTTACTGGTAAACCGCCAGGTCAGGGCGGGTCGCCAGTAATTCGCCAAGTGTCAGCGGGATCTTCAGATAAACCGCCAAGTCCGGCCGGGTTAACTTCCGGCCGGTTTACACCGCGGGGTATATCCCCGACATTAGCCCCCAAGTTTAGCTTGGATTTATTCATGGTAAACTTATACTACAAAATAAACACAAGAACAAATTTGACAGGTTATGCTCCGGGTTAAGAATTTTTGTAAACCGGTACCTGATCATCCTTAAGTCCTTGTTATTTCCTCCTTCTAGGAAATCCGGGTCAACAGACTAGCTTCATAATCAATTTGCCGACATTGGTTTGTCACCGAGAAATATTGTGAAGAATAACTCCTTTGACTCAGCTCCCAAAGCGCCGGTTTAAGAAATATGGGTCTGAAAATACTTATCTGATATTCAGTCGGTTTGAAGATGTAAAACTTGCCGGTTTAATATTACCAAAATAGCCGGTTTATAAACATTGATGGTGTCGAGTCATAATTGTTGTCGACACCCGGTCATGTAATTGATATTCCTGATTTGCTCAAAACTGATAAAATGAAGATGTTCCTCCTTCATATGCATAATACCTGTAGCCCCCAAGTCTTAAGAGGAGAACATAGTGATAACTTAAGACTTGCTCCAATAAGTGTTTCAACCTTGAAGAAATCCGGTTTGTTCATCTCAATTATATAAACTGAATACTCCATATATGTAGCCCCCAAGTGCCGGGTTGTCATGCTTGCAGCAACCTGGGACTTGTAATTGCTTATAAAAACTTCAATCAGTGTAGCCCCCAAGGGCCGGTTCAGTAAGATAATATTGAGCTGGGACTTTATATATACTTCATCAAAAATAACATTATATGATGTAACTCCCATCATGGGGCTTGAACCCACATCCACAAGGTTAAGAGCTTTGTGCTTTACCAACTGAGGAGTGAACCCTTTAATATAATGGGTAAAAACTTGTGTACCTTGAATTGTTGACAGGAGCAATTGGTAGCCCCCAAGGGCCGGCTCATTATGATATGATGAGTCGGCTCTTCAATAAGACTAAAAATGACTTGGCATTAGCCCCCAAGTGTCATGATGCATGCTTGCAGCGACATGAGACTTGCATGTAATCTCGATATGAATAATGTAGCCCCCAAGTGCCGGATTGTAAGCCTGCAGCGACTCGGGACTATTCTTTCCATTGTAGAATAAATCATATCCTTTGATAAAATAGTAGACATTGCGCTATAGCGACTTTGAAAACTCAATAATACCGGTTATTAATAACCATAAAAATCCAGCCATGTTGGCTATTCAAGATAATATAATCCGGTGAACACCTTATTCATTCAATATCATAATGAAAATTCAGCCAAGTTTGGCTATTTGAATAATATAACCCAATGATTTATAAGCGCATAATTCTAATGGCGCAATCCAAAAATATATATACTTGTGACTTATAGTCCAAAGCCAGGCCGGTTTAACAAACCTGTTTCTGCATACAACAAGTTTAAAGTGTCCTGGCGGTTTACCGCCGGACGGGTCATAATGCCCAACATATAACACGGGTTTATAACCAAGGATACACTTAAGAATAATCAAATATGAAATATATCATACCTTTGACATTGAATCACATTGTTGGTTTTACCAACTTTTTGTAGCAAAGGTGATAACCCCAATCTTGAGTATTGATAACTCCTTCCATATTGTGCCGGTTTATGATAAAACCGTGTCGGGCTGTGATAAACACCGTGTTACTCCATAAGAGGATGTTAACAACAAGGATCAAACCGGGCAAATAATCTCCGGATTGACGTGAACTGTGTTCCCTCAATTGAAATTTTTTAAGAAATACAATGAAAAGCAAAAAACCCTTCAAAGAAAAGTGTGAAACAAAAGAAATTTTTTTATTTAAGCGGATCAAATGGCGTTACCATGGCTAAACAAGACCAAGTTCCCGTTAGGTGCAACTATGGTTCTAGTCAGCCAAGTCCCCAGATGAAATCATGGCATTTATGCCGACCAAATGGCGTGGTCATGGTTCAGGTTCGACCAAGCCCCCAAGTGATTCTGTGGCCTTATGCCGACCAAGAGGCGTGACTGGTTCAGACATGACCAAGTCCCCAAGTGATCTAGTGGCTTTCGCCTATCAAGAGGCATGGTATTGGTTCGGACATGACCAATCCTCCAAGTGATATAACACGATGCTTTTAGCAAAGCGAACTCAAGGGGTAAACCGGAGGCCGCTTTAGAGCAACTCCGTGTAACCTCACATGATGTAAAAGACCAGACACCCCGCTTTATGAAGCAGAAGCCCCCATGTGATCAATAATATGTCAGGCCAGTAAGGCGGGATACCCATGTTTTAACCGCGCATCATGGCAGCAGGTCCTCTTTGGCAATTTTTAACTTTTTGCAAGAGATAAATTCTTCTTGAACCAGGATCTTGAACCGGATATTGAGAGCTTCAAAGCTTTGTGGGAGACATCTTTCCCTTAAACCGGAATCTTCATTTTCAGCCGGAAAATTTTCTGACGACCTTTAAACTCGAGTTTGTGAGAAGTTAATTCCTTTTTGAACCGGACATTGTTAAACCGGATTTGAACGCTCCCGAGCTTTGTGGGAGAACAGATTTCCCTTGAACCGGACTGTAAACCGGATATTTGAGAGCTGCAGTCAGACTGACTTCCCTTGAGCCAGATTTTAAACCGGAATCCTTTCTGATGACCCGGATCTTCTTCATTGAGCCGGGATTTTGTAACTGTCATATACTTTCTAAACCGGAAATTTTCTGACGGCCTTTAAACTTTTATCAATATAACAGTAGCCTCCAGGACTGGGTTATCTTTCCCTCCATCATCCTGGGGTTCTTAAACCGGCTGAAACTGGCAAGATTTGCCGAGTCATGTCATCGTAGCCCCCGAGTCTCAGAGGTGACTCAAGGAGTTGGCTTGAGACTCTCCATATTTGACCATGATATAAACCGGCATAACTTGTATATCATTGGCGTTGATAGCACGATGTGAATCCATAGAAGGTTGAGGTGACTGCGGCGGGCTCTAAATGATCCCATATGAGCCGTATTAGCAACTCGGCCAATTGTTCCTTCCAACTGGTGATTTGAAGTTAATCAAAACTGTAGTGGCGGCGACTTGTGCGCCCAATAAACAGCTCATGCAGACAGGTGCGGCCCGGTATGTTGATGTAGACCAGGCCGCGAGAGACGGACGGTAAAAATAACCGCAGCATCAGATACGGCACAGCCAGATGAGTCGGCCGCGGCGTAGTAAGTCGGTGCGGACGGGAGAGTCGGCCGCGGGAGTTGTAAACCGGTGCGGTCGCGAGAGATGGCCACGACGCTGTAAGCTGGTGCGCTTGTTCGTTGATTAACGATGACCACCTAGCCCGAAAGATGTTGGCGTGCCTCCATCTCCGCGGTATAATATCACTTTTTTGTCACCCTGCATAAACAATATTGCAGACCGAGCCAAAGATAAACTTGTTTTTTTTACAAAAACAACATGTGCTAATAAATCAAGTTTGGATGGATATCACCTGATTTGTTTGGACGACGGATGATCCGTTTATCGCGACAGGGGTGGCTCAGGCAGACCAGCGGCTCAATATAGCTCCGGCGGCTCAGGCAGACCGGCGACTTAATATAACCCCGTCGGCCCAAAACGGCACGGGCAGCTCAACACGGCCCCGGCGGTTTAGCACAGTAATGAAATAGAGGCATCACCATGGCGGTGGCTCAAAAACTGCAGCAACAACGCGTTTGAGACAGCGGCGGCGGCTCGCAACGGACGTGCGGTGACCATGAACAAACGCCAGTCGGGGGCGGCTCCGCGTAATGTCATAGCGGCCACATCAAAGGTAGCGGTTTAAGCGCGTGGCAGTTTGCAACAGACGCGCGGCGGTTTACCAATATTTCGGACTTGGTGACGACTCGTGATGCAGCAGCGGAGGGCCGGATCGTGTCAGGCAGTTGAAACAGCCCCTGGCGAAACAGCATCCGGCTCGGTAAGTTTTCCTTCTCCGGGTCGCAGTTGATTTGCAGAACCTATGTCCGCATAGCATTAAAACGCCGATAACGATAGATCACTTTTTACCAGCGGCTTGCACAGACATCTACGGAAGAATTACTCCGGCCGCTTGGTTACTTCCTCGATCTGTGTGCCTAATGAAATTATTGTTGTCTTTTCCTTCTTCAGACATCTACAGACACTGGTTTGCTTCCCCACATAACAGTTTTGGCCCAATAAAAAATTTGGAGTTGTAGATCAACTTGGCCATCTCGTGGCAGAGTACTAATTGGAATAGCACCATTGCTACTTGTTGGCTCTTCCCATTATTGCAGGTTTCACGTGAGGATACGGAAGCTGGCCTGACCCCTTGCATGCACGGGTGCCTAACTTGGTCGATGGGAGGAAAACAAGGACTACGGCGGCTCGGCGACCTTCGTGTGGACAATCGGCTGCTACTTTCAAGGGGCTGATCCGACCGCGTAATTAGGCGAGCAGCCGTGAAGGAAACGGTTTTGATCTCTTTGAACTTCTGTCGGTCTCGGCGATATTTGTGACAGAACGGCGGTTGCCCTCCCAGACGTGACCCTCTTTCTAGGGTTTCAACAGATCTTGTTGGGCAGACGCATTTGGCCGGTCGACGTTGAATAGATCCTTCTGTCTCGGTTCTTCTTTACTCGTCAAATCGCAAACTTCTCGAACTCTAGGAGAGATCCCTCCAAGAACTCATCACCACCGTGCGCAGGCCCCACGGTGGGCGCCAACTGTCGTGGAATTGTCACGGCAGATGTCCTTAGTGTCAGGACTTAGTCGCGAGGCCAACGCATCTATGTGGTAGCTTGAGAGGGATTGAGCGGGACGAGAGACGCGATGTTTTACCCAGGTTCGGCCCCTCACGGTGGAGGTAAAAGCCTACATCCTGCTTCATTGATATTGATGATGATGATCATGGTTACAAGAGTGCTCTATCTCGAGAGCTATTGTCTAAACCTAACTTGTCCAACTTGTGGAACTTGTCAATCTTCTCCTCCCCTTTTGGGGAGCCCTGCCCCTCCTTATATATGTTGGAGGGGCGGGTTACATGTAGAGTCCTATTAGGATTAGGACTAGTCTATCTCTAATACAAACCGGATATAAGTCCAGGTCTTAACTCCTTGTAGGACAAATACTCCTCATGCCTTTCCTCTTAAACCGGCCCACCGTTAAACGTGAACTGACCTTCTGGGCCTTGGGCCTTGTCATCCGTCTGTCCCGCACGCCGGATCACCAGCGAGTCATAATGATCAGGTGGGTTACTGGTAAACCGCCAGGTCAGGGCGGGTCGCCAGTAATTCGCCAAGTGTCAGCGGGATCTTCAAATAAACCGTCAAGTCCGGCCGGGTTAACTTCTGGCCAGTTTACACCGTGGGGTATATCCCCGACAATATCAGTTCGGCATTCGAAGAGCAAGAGTCCGTCATCGTCGGGCCCACCCCTCCACCTACTAGCGCTCTGGAGATCAACTCCGAAGGAACCCCACACGTCAATCCGACTAGCCTCGTCTTGATAATTGAAGCGTTGGATCGGATCCATAGGATGAGCATCACAGACGGCCTATCTTCGATTCACGAGATAGATCCCAGTGAATTTTACATCCCACCCACCACACACTTAGTAGCTGCTATCGAAGACTTAATCGATCTGTTGCACTATGCCTCCGAGGAGGCCAAGGACATGGACAATGACATCGAGTCGCCAGTCCACACCAACACCCCTATGGGGCCCACTAGGCTCCAGGGCACGCAGGGCCCCCAAGCGCGCCCTGGTGGGTAGTGGGGCCCACAGGCACCCCCTCCACTGACCTCTACCTCTACAAATACTCTAAAATCCCAAAAACCCTAGGGGAGTCGACAAAACACAATTTCAGGTGCCGCAAGTTCCAGAACCATGAGATCCAATCTAGGGACCTCCTCCGGCACTCTGCTAGAGGGGTCAACCATCATGGAGGTTCTTCATCATCACCCTTACCCCCTCCGATGATGCGTGAGTAGTTGACCACATACCTACAGGTCTGTATGTAGTAGCTAGATGGCTTCTTCTCTCTTTTTGATCTCCAATAGAATGTTCTCCTCGATGTTCTTGGAGATCTATTTGATGTAATGCCTTTTTGCAGTGTGTCTGTTGGATTCGATGAATTGTGAGTTTATGATCAGATCTATCCATGAATATTATTTGAGTCATTGGTGAACTCTTTTATGCATGATTGTCATAGCCTCGTATTTCTTCTCCGAAACTTTGGTTTGGTTTGGCCAACTAGATTGATTTTTCTTGCAATGGGAAGAGGTCCTTGAAAGCACAAGTGCTCCCTAGGTGATTTTTGCAATTAATGTCAACATATCTCTTGTGGACTAATACTTTCATCTAGTATATTTTAGATAAGTTCAACAGTGGAGTAACATGGACAAGAGGATGTGGAACCCCTTCAAGATGATAAGGACAAAGGATTGGCTCAAGCTCAAAGCTCAGGACTCTACATTTTACTTTTAGTGATCCAAGATCACATTGAGTCCATAGAAAAGCCAATACTATTAAGAGGGGATGAGGTGTTGCTTAATGACTTGCTTGATCAAAGTGCTTAGTGATATGCTCCAAAGCCCTCAACCACTTTCTCACACCCACATACGTCCCAAACCAAAAGTCAAACTCGGCCCCACTGAATCTTTTCATCCGGCGCCACCGAGTTCTCTTGACATAGCCACTTCCAGAAACCCTAATCAATTCGGTCACACCGATGGGATCTCGGTCTCACCGAGACGGGCTTGCAAACTCTCTGTTGCCTATTGCATTAATTTTAGTCTCACCGAAATATGAAATCAGTACCACCAAGTTTGCTTAGCCAACTCTCTGTTGTGCTTATTATCCAAATCGGTCCCACCAAGTTTGTGTAATCGGTTCAACCGAGACAAGGCTTTACCCTAACCCTAGCACAACAGTCCCACCGAGTTGATCATGTCGGTCCCACCGAAATGGCCTAACGGTCACATATGTACTGGATCGGTCCGATCGAGTTTTCTGATTCGGTCCCACCGAGTTTGGTATACTATGTGTAACGGTTAGATTTCGTGTGGAGGCTATATATACCCCTCCACCCACTCTTCATTCGTGGAGAGAGCCATTAGAACATGCCTACACTTCCAACATACATTTTCTGAGAGAGAACCACCTACACTTGTGTTGAGGTCAAGATATTCCATTCCAACCACATAAATCTTGATCTCTAGCCTTCCCAAGTTGCTTTCCACTCAAATCATCTTTCTACCAAATCCAATACTATGAGAGAGAGTTGAGTGTTGGGGAGACCATCATTTGAAGCACAAGAGCAAGGAGTTCATCATCAACACACTATCTATTACCTCTTGGAGAGTGGTGTCTCCTAGATTGGTTAGGTGTCACTTGGGAGCCTCCGTCAAGATTGTGGAGTTGAACCAAGGAGTTTGTACGGGCAAGGAGATCGCCTACTTCGTGAAGATCTACCCTAGTGAGGCAAGTCCTTCGTGGGCGATGGCCATGGTGGGATAGACAAGGTTGCTTATCCGTGGACCCTTCATGGGTGGAGCCCTCCGTGGACTCACGCAACCGTTACCCTTCGTGGGTTGAAGTCTCCATCAACGTGGATGTACGATAGCACCACCTATAGGAACCACGGATAAAAAATCTTCGTGTCTCCAATTGCGTTTGCACACTCCAATCTCATCCCTTTACATTCTTACAACTTGCATGATTTACTTTCCGCTGCTTATATACTCTTGTCATGCTTGCTTGATATGTATTGTGAATGTTTGAACTTGTGCTAAAACTCCACTTCAACTCAAAGAATTTAAAAACTGCAACTTTTCTTGTTAAGAGTCTATTCACCCCCCTCTAGACACCTCTTCTTGATCCTTTCAATTGGTATCAGAGCATTGGTCTCCATTGCTTTGGTTTAAACACCTTTGGAGGAAGATGGATGAGTCTACGTTGGGGAGTCTTAGACATAGAGTGCCTATACTTGATGGAGAGTACTTTCATGAGTGGAAAAATGAGATGCTTGAGATTTTCAATGAATATCATTTGACCAAGTACATTACTACTCCTTGTGCTCGCATTGTTGATCCTTTGCATCCCACACCCGATGAGGATCTTGACATGATTCGCAATCTTAGAACTATCAATCTTATCGTAAAAGGATTGCCAAAAAAATTGATTGCTAGCTTACCTACTCTAGATTGTGCTTACACTATATGGAGATTTCTATAGGAACGATTCCCAAATTATTCCTTGAAAAATCTAGATGAGATTCTCCATAAGTCTATTGCCTTGAATAGGATGAGTACTAGTGATCCTAAGTTTGATGATTGTCTATTTGAGCTTCGTGATCTTATGCATGCCAAAGGAGATGTTGGAATTATTAGCAATATCATTTCCGAAGTTATTAGAATTCATAGAGATGAACATTGTTACGGTCATACTTCTAATGAATCACTCTCTCTAGGAATTGATCCATCACATGACAATGTTGAACATGGATACTATGATGAGTATGATGATAGTGACTATGATCTTGATGATGCGATGAGACACTTTGGTCTTATGGCTAATCTTCGTGGCTACATGGCTGGAGGAAAGGAACGGGTCCTTGATAGTGGATGTACTGATCATATGACCGGAGATAAAGATATGTTTCGTGAGCTTGCTGAAAACGACGGCCCTCGAAAGTATGTCACTTTTGGTGATAACTCAAAGGGTAAGGTGGTTGGCCTTGGTAAGGTGGCCATCTCACATGATAGCTCCATACAAAATGTCATGCTCGTTGAATCTCTTGGGTACAATTTACTTTCCGTATCTAGACTTGCTGACTTTGGTTTCAACGTCCTATTTACTGAAGTAGATTGCCAAGTGTTTCATAGAGATAATCATAAAATGGTCTTTACCATTATCCGTAGAGGTGAGCTTTACATTGTTGATTTCACTAAAAAGGCTCAACCTAGAACTTGCTTTATTGCTAAATCTTCGAAAGGATGGTTGTGGCATAGAAGGTTAGGTCATGTGGGCATGCGAAATCTTGATCAGCTAATTAAAGGTGATCATATCCTTGGAGTAAAAGATGTTATATTTGACAAGGATAGACTTTGTAGTGCTTGTCAAGCAGGAAAACAAGTTGGAGGAAGCCACCCCATGAAGAACATCATGACCACGAGAAGACCGCTCGAGCTACATCACATGGATCTCTTTGGTCCTAATGCCTACAAGAGTCTCGGTGGTAACTCATTCGGTCTAGTCATAGTTGATGATTTTTCAACATTTACGTGGGTGTTCTTTCTTGATGATAAATCGCAGGTCCAAAAGATCTTCAAGAGCTTCGCTGGGAAGGCCCAAAACCAATTTGTAGTGAAGATCAAGAAGGTTTGGAGCGATGATGTCTACTACACAACCTTCTTCTTGTAGACATTGTTGGGCCTCCAAGTGCGGAGGTTTGTAGGACAGTAGCAAATTTCCCTCGAGTGGATGAACTAAGGTTTATCAATCCGTAGGAGGCGTAGGACGACGATGGTCTCTCTCAAACAACCCTGCAACCAAATAACAAAGAGTCTCTTGTGTCCCCAACACACCCAATACAATGGTAAACTGTATAGGTGCACTAGTTCGGCGAAGAGATGGTGATACAAGTGCAAAATAGATAGTAGATATAGGTTTTTGTAATCTGAAAATATAAAAACAGAAAGGTAACTAGTGATAAAAGTGAGCACAAACGGTATTGCAATGCTAGGAAACAAGGCCTAGGGTTCACTAGTAGAAAACAGGGCTATGGTCCAGGCCGGCTCAGCCCATTAGTCCCGGTTCAGTGTAGAACCGGGACTAATGTGGGCATTGGTCCCGGTTCATGAGCCCAAGGGGCCGGCCGGGCCACGTGGGCCATTGGTCCCGGTTCGTCTGGACCTTTTGGTCCCGGTTGGTGGGACGAACCGGGACCAATGGGCCTCGCTCCTGGCCCACCACCATTGGTCCCGGTTGGTGGCCTGAACCGGGACCAAAGGCTCCCCTTTAGTCCCGGTTCTTGCCACAAACCGGGACCAATGAGGTTCCTATATATACCCTCCCCCGCGAGCAGAGCACTCCAGTGCTCTGTTTTTCTCTGGCCGGTGAGGGGAGGGGTTTGTGGTGCTCTAGCTCACCTCCTATGCACATGAGGTGTTCGATGGAATGCCCGAGCCACACTACTTAAACTTTCTCCTCTCGAAGCTCGACCTCCAAGCTCCATTTTCCTCAAGATTTGTCTAGATTTAGCGGTCCGTCACGCCCCGTCCCCGTCTTCACCGCCGTCGATCACCCGCGCTGATCTCATCACCGACACCACCGTGGTGAGCCTCTTGTTCTTATCTTCTTTCTGAAAGGAAAAATATTCTTACTTGTCTGTTTAGATAGATACTTGTATCATTTTCTTACATTTATTATTGCATCTTATATAGTGCGATGGTTTTGGTATCCGCCCCCGTCGGCCCTCATCCTGTCTATGATTCGGATTTGGTATGTATATTATCTTCATAACTATTGGTTCATTTATTGTTTATGAAAATTATGCCGACCAACGTGACATAGATTTTATTTATCTAGGATGTATGTGAATCGGAAATGCCAACCGACCCTATTATCGAGAGGTTAAATTTAGTTGAAGAAGAAAACAATTTGTTGAAGGAAAAAATAAAAAAAATTGAGGAGGAGAAGATGATATTGGAGTTGCATGTTGCGGATGTCGTCGATGATCACAAGATCAAGATGGATGCAATGCGCTTGAAGATTAGAAAGATTAGAAAATATGCCATTCATACCGAGGCTTGGTATCATTATGCCGTTGGATCAATTGTTACCTTGGTTGCGATTATGATGCATTTGTTTTCGCATTGAAATGTTTTACATAGTTTCAATGTATGGTTTAATTAATTAGATGCTCTGGAGAGCTATATGTTGTTAGATGAAAACTATGTATGCACTTTGGTTTTAATGTGATGATGAACTTCTATTAATTTGGACACTTAATTATATATAATGCACGCAGATGAACCGGCAATGGATGTACGGTGACAGACACACCCGCGGGTACATTAAGGGCGTGCATGAGTTTCTCGATGCGGCTGAGGCAAACAAGCAGAATGGTTTTATGTGTTGTCCATGCACTGAATGTGGGAATACGAGGTCTTACTCTAACTGGAAAATCCTTCACTCCCACCTGCTTTACAAGGGTTTCATGCCACACTATAATGTTTGGACGAGGCACGGAGAAATAGGGGTTATGATGGAAGACGGCGAAGAAGAAGAGTACGATGACAACTATGTGCCCCCTAAATACGGTGATGCTGCAATGGGGGGAGCTGGTGAAGATCAAGAGGAACCAGACGATGTGCCCAATGATGCTGCCACGGGTGAAGCTGCTGAAGATCAAGAGGAACCAGACGATGTGCCCGATGATGATGATCTCCGCCGGGTCATTGTCGATGCAAGGACGCAATGCATTAGTCAAAAGGAGAAGCTGAAGTTCGATCGCATGTTAGAGGATCACAAAAAAGGGTTATACCCCAATTGCGAAGATGGCAACACAAAGCTCGGTACCGTACTGGAATTGCTGCAGTGGAAGGCAGAGAATGCTGTGGCTGACAAAGGATTTGAGAAGCTACTGAAAATATTGAAGAAGAAGCTTCCAAATGATAACGAATTGCCCGACAGTACATACGCAGCAAAGAAGGTCGTATGCCCTCTAGGATTGGAGGTGGAGAAGATACATGCATGCTCTAATGACTGCATCCTCTACCGCGGTGCATACAAGGTTCTAAACGCATGCCCGGTATGCGGTGCGTTGCGGTATAAGATCAGACGAGATGACCCTGGTGATGTTGATGGCGAGCCCCTCAGGAAGAGGGTTCCTGCGAAGGTGATGTGGTATGCTCCTATAATACCACGGTTGAAACGTCTGTTCAGAAACGAAGAGCATGCCAAGTTGATGCGATGGCACAGTGAGAACCGAAAGAAAGATGGGAAGTTGAGAGCACCCGCTGAGGGGTCGCAGTGGAGAAAAATCGAGAGAAAGTACTGGGATGAGTTTGCAAAGGACCCAAGGAATGTATGGTTTGCTTTAAGCGCGGATGGCATTAATCCTTTCGGGGAGCAGAGCAGCAATCACAGCACCTGGCCCGTGACTCTATGTATGTATAACCTTCCTCCTTGGATGTGCATGAAGCGGAAGTTCATTATGATGCCAATTCTCATCCAAGGCCCTAAGCAACCCGGCAATGAAATTGATGTGTACCTAAGGCCATTAGTTGAAGAACTTTTACAGCTGTGGAATGGAAACGGTGTACGTACGTGGGATGAGCACAGACAGGAGGAATTTAACCTTAAGGCGTTGCTGTTCGTGACCATCAACGATTGGCCCGCTCTCAGTAACCTTTCAGGACAGACAAACAAAGGATACCACGCATGCACGCACTGTTTAGATGACACTGAAAGTATATACCTGGACAAATGCAGGAAGAATGTGTACCTGGGCCATCGTCGATTTCTTCCGACCAACCATCAATGTCGAAAGAAAGGCAAGCATTTCAAAGGCGAGGCAGATCACCGGAAGAAGCCCGCCATGCGCACCGGTGTTCACGTGCTTGCTATGGTCAATGATTTACACTACGTAATCTTTGGAAAGGGTCCCGGTGGACTAGCTGTTCCGAATGACGCTGAGGGACACACACCCATGTGGAAGAAGAAATCTATATTTTGGGACCTACCCTACTGGAAAGACCTAGAGGTCCGATCCTCAATCGACGTGATGCACGTGACGAAGAACCTTTGCGTGAACCTGCTAGGCTTCTTGGGCGTGTATGGGAAGACAAAAGATACACCCGAGGCACGAGAGGACCTGCAACGTTTGCACGAAAAAGACGGCATGCCTCCGAAGCAGTATAAAGGTCCTGCCAGCTACGCTCTTACGAAAGAAGAGAAAGAAATCTTCTTTGAATGCCTGCTCAGTATGAAGGTCACGACTGGCTTCTCGTCGAATATAAAGGGAATAATAAATATGCCAGAGAAAAAGTTTCAGAACCTAAAGTCTCATGACTGCCACGTGATTATGACACAACTGCTTCCGGTTGCATTGAGGGGGCTTCTACCGGAAAACGTTCGATTAGCCATTGTGAAGCTATGTGCATTCCTCAATGCAATCTCTCAGAAGGTGATCGATCCAGAAATCGTACCAAGGCTAAGGAGTGATGTGGCACAATGTCTTGTCAGTTTCGAGCTGGTGTTCCCACCATCCTTCTTCAATATCATGACGCACGTCCTAGTTCATCTAGTCGACGAGATTGTCATCCTGGGGCCCGTATTTCTACACAATATGTTCCTTTTTGAGAGGTTCATGGGAGTCCTAAAGAAATATGTCCATAACCGCGCTAGGCCAGAAGGAAGCATCTCCATGGGCCATCAAACAGAGGATGTTATCGGGTTTTGTGTTGACTTCATTCCTGGCCTTAACAAGATAGGTCTCCCTAAATCGCGGTATGAGGGGAGACTGACTGGAAAAGGCACTCTGGGAAGAGACTCAATAATATGCAGGGACGGATATTCTTGGTCTCAAGCACACAACACAGTTCTACAGAACTCTACCTTGGTGACCCCGTATGTCGATGAACACAAGAACAGTCTGCGCTCCAAACACCCGGAGCAGTGCGACGACTGGATTACATGTGAACACATCAGGACTTTCAGCAGTTGGTTGGAAACACGTCTCAGAGGTGACAACACTGTTTGTGATGAGTTGTACTTGTTGTCCAGGGGACCATCTTTGACTGTATTGACTTACAAAGGATACGAGATAAATGGGAATACATTTTACACGATCGCCCAAGATCAAAAGAGCACCAACCAAAACAGCAGTGTCCGCTTTGATGCAGCAACCGAGAGCGGAAAGGACACATATTATGGTTACATAGTGGACATATGGGAACTTGACTACGGACCTGATTTTAAGGTCCCTTTGTTTAAGTGCAAATGGGTCAATCTGTTAGGCGGCAGGGTATAGGTAGACCCACAGTACGGAATGACAACAGTGGATCTGAAAAATCTTGGGTACACTGACGAACCGTTCGTCCTAGCCAATGATGTGGCACAGGTTATCTATGTGAAGGACATGTCTACCAAACCGAGAAAAAGAAAAGATAAGGAAGCGAATACATCATACGATGAGCCAAAGCGCCACATAGTTCTTTCAGGAAAAAGGGACATCCTGGGAGTGGACGGCAAGACAGACATGTCTGAAGATTATGAAAAGTTTCATGAAATTCCTCCCTTCAATGTCAAGGCTGACCCAAGCATCCTGATAAACAATGAAGATTATCCATGGTTACGGCGCAATAAGCAAATGACACAAGCGAAGAAAAAGTGAAGACTTTCTCCCGCAATAAGCAAATGCTATGTGGGTGAAATTATGATACCATCCCAACTTTCAACTTTTTCAGAGTTCATTTGAAATGCTTTCATGTCTTATGGTTCGAAACTTTGATACTTCGAAAGTGATTGTCCATTTTGTACACGAAGTGCATCAAGTTTTTGTCGTAACCCTCTCTACTTTTTGGAACATGCTATGTGGGTGAAATGATGATACCATGCCAACTTTCAACCTTTTCACTAATTTTTGTGACCTAAAAGCAAAAAAGAAATCACTAAAAACTGTAAGTATTTAGTTTTAAGTAGAAATAAAAAATAAATAGAAAAAAATTCTAATTTTATAGTAAAGTTATTCATAAACTAGTGATTCACACAAATTTTTAAAAATTCAAATTTAAACTATTTAAAATTTAAAACTAATGGCACTAACAGAAAGTTTATAATTTTTGTGACCTAAAAGCAAAAAGAAATCACTAAAAAACTGTAAGTATTTAGTTTTAAGTAGAAATAAAAAATAAATAGAAAAAAAATTCTAATTTTATAGTAAAGTTATTCATAAACTAGTGATTCACACAAATTTTTAAAAATTCAAATTTAAACTATTTAAAATTTAAAACTAATGGCACTAACAGAAAGTTTATAATTTTTGTGACCTAAAAGCAAAAAGAAATCACTAAAAAACTGTAAGTATTTAGTTTTAAGTAGAAATAAAAAATAAATAGAAAAAAAATTCTAATTTTATAGTAAAGTTATTCATAAACTAGTGATTCACACAAATTTTTAGAAATTCAAATGTAAACTATTTAAAATTTAAAACTAATGGCACTAACAGAAAATTTATAATTTTTGTGACCTCAAAGCAAAAAGAAATCACTAAAAAACTGTAAGTATTTAGTTTTAAGTAGAAATAAAAAAATAAAAAACCAAAAAAATATAGAAATAAAAAAGAAAAAACCAAAAAAAAATGCCACCTACTGGGCCTCCACGGCCTGAATACGACTAGAAACCCTACATGGGCCAGGATTCAGGCCCGCAGAAGGCCCAATAGGCCCACAGGCAAAGCAGTGTCAAATTAGGCCCATAGGCCTGCTGTTCAGAGGAGTTCGAGAGGGAGGAGGCAGCAGAGCTTATAAACTGGTGTTGGGCGCTGCCAACTAGCGATGTGGGACTAAACTTATGGGCGCGGGGCAGCACAAGGGTATTGGTCCCGGTTGGTGGCACCAACCGGGACTAAAGGGGGCATTGGTCCCGGTTGGTGGCACCAACCGTGACCATTGCCCCCCATTAGTCCCGGTTGGTGCCACCAACCGGGACCAAAGGCCAATTTTCGGCAGTCCCGGTTTGTGCCACGAACAGAGACCAAAGCCTTTTCTATATAAGCAGAGACTTAGCGTTTTTTCAGATTTCAAAGCCAGTTCCCCGCCCCGACGACGCCGCCAGGCTGCCCGAGCTCGCCCCGACGACGCCGTCGCCGTCGCCTCGCTCGTGCCCGTCGTCGCCCGCGCCCTCGCCGTCGCCCGCCGTCGCCCGCGCCCTCGCCGTCGCCCGGGCCCCTGCCCCGGCCCGCCCCTGCCCCGACGCGGACGCCCCGGCCCGCCCCCGTCCTCCTCGCCCGCGCGCCGCCCCGGCCCGTCCTCGCCGTCGCCCGCAACCCTGCCCCGATGCCATCCTCGCCGCCGACCTCTCCTTAGCTTGGTCCGGCCGCCGGCGCCATCCCTTTGCAAATTTTTGTTCATAGATGAGAGATCAAATGATGAGTTTTTTGTTCATAGATGCATGATAGATGATCAAATGATGTTTTTTTTGTTCATAGATGATCATATGATTTTTTTAGGTTATTTTCATTTGTAGAATTTTTTTATGTATCTAGGAATATTTTTGTTTATAGATGATAGATGATCAAATGATGAATATTTTTGTTCATAGATGATAGATGATCAAATGATGATTTTTTTGTTCATAGATGATAGATGATCAAATGATGTTTTTTGGTTCATAGATGATCATATGATTTTTTTAGGTTATTTTCATTTGTAGAAATTTTTTATGTATCTAGGAATATTTTTGTTCATAGATGATAGATGATATATATGATGATGTTTTTTTTCATATATGCATTTTTTCATATATATGATGATGTTAGTGGAGAGGAAAAAGTAAAATAAGGAAAAGGAAAATAAGTAGAGAAAGAAGGAGAAGAAGAAGGAGAAGACGAGGAGAGGAAGAAAAGGAAGAGGAGAAGAAGAAAGGAATAGAGGAGAGGAAGAAGAGGAAGTCTTCTCCTCTATTCTTTCTTTTCTTCTTTTTTCTTCTTCTTCTTCCTCTTTATTTTATCGGGAACGAGGGTTGTCGAGAGGTCGAGGAGCGATAGAGGAGAAACCCTAAATAGAAAGTATCGTCGGTGTGAGATACATGTACCGTCGGTGTCGGACACTACACCCACATCCCACAAGTGGCGCGGGCTTCGACGCCCACGTCACTTGTGGGACGTGGATGTAGTGTCCGACACCGAAGGCCACATGTATCTCACACCCACGATACTTGCTAGCTATTTAGGGTTTCCTCTACCGAAAAGAAGAGGAGAAATAAATAAGAAGAAGAAAAAAGAAGAAAAGGAAGAGGAGAAGAAGAAAGGAATAGTGGAGAAGAAGAGAAAATAGAATATATTCTATTTTCTCTTTTCTCCACTATTCCTTTCTTCTTCTCCTCTTTTTTTTTCTTTTCTTCTTCTTCTTCTTCTTCTTCTTCTTCTTCTTCTTCTTATTAGCCGGAAGTAGAGAGAGGTTTCCTAGTGTCAAAGTATTGAAGAAATCCATGCCTTCATCATTAGCCGGAAGTAACCAGGGCATGTTGGTACGAAGTTCTGCAAAGTTATTCTAGAATGGAGTCCCGGATAGACTAATCCGCTTTTTGGTACGAATTCAGCAAAGGCCTTCCAAATAGCGATATTCGGAAGGCTCTTGCTGAACTTTGTACCAAAAAGCGAATTATCCTATCTGGGACTCCGTTCCAGAACAACTTTGAAGAGCTTCGTACCATCATGCACATGTTACTTTCGCCTAATGATGAAGACATGGTTTTGTTGAATCCTTTGACACTAGGCAACCTCCCGACCCCTCGGCGATCCTCTTGAACATGAGAGGAAGAAGAGGGTCGTCTAGGGGTTGAGGGTTCCAGGGTCGTCGAGGGTTCGAGGGGTCGAGGATCGCCGAGGGGTCGAGAGAGGTTTCCTAGTGTCAAAGTATTGAAGAAATCCATGCCTTCATCATTAGCCGGAAGTAACCAGGGCATGTTGGTACAAAGTTCTGCAAAGTTGTTTTGGAATGGAGTCCCGGATAGAATAATCCGCCTTTTGGTACCAATTCAGCAAAGGCCTTCCAAATAGCGATATTCGGAAGGCTCTTGCTGAACTTTGTACCAAAAGGCAGATTATCCTATCTGGGAGTCCGTTCCAGAACAACTTTGAAGAGCTTCGTACCATCATGCACATGTTACTTTCGCCTAATGATGAAGACATGGTTTTGTTGAATCCTGAGACACTACGCAACCTCCCGACCCCTCGGCGATCCTATCGAACATGAGAGGAAGAAGAGGATAAAAAAAGAAGAGGAAGAAGAAAAAAAGAGGAGAAGAAAGAATAGAGGAGATCTTCTCCTCTATTCTTTCTTCTCCTCTTATTTTTCTTCTTCCTCCTCTTTTTTTATCGGGAACGAGGGTCGTCGAGGGACATAGATGTAGTGTCGTCGTTGTCGATATATACCCCCTCCTGATAGCTTACTATGATTAGGTAGCTAGTTCTACGTTTGGCACTAATATATCCATCTATCATGTTTGAATAATAATTGCCATGTTGTAAATATTTGTAGAAACTATGGACACCGCCCTAGACGAAGCAACAAAAGAAGCGTTGTTGAGGGACATAATCGCAGAAGGAAGTGATGCCATCTCGTTGTTTCTCAACGAAACCGATGGTCTGGAAGGAGAGGGTGAACAAGCTAGCTACGGTGACCTAATGCCGGTGCAAGAAGAAGAACATGAGGACGGCTCCGGTGACCGAACCGAGTCCGGCCAGGTATATATATTAGTTAAGCCTATGCTGACTAGCTGATTGATGCATTCATTGTTTTGGTATGTACACATATTAATTAAGTCTTTGTTCTTTTTTCTAGCCCTCTGGATCGAGCACAACTTCGGTAAAGAGATGAGGCCCGAAGAAAAAGTTGAGCTCGGATGAAAAGTTTGAGATCATAGAAATCGCGCCCGACGGCCAACCAATTGAACCCCTCCGGACAAAGAGTGCATTTTTTGCTCAGTGCGGGGTTCTGGTTAGGGACAAGATCCCGATAAGCATCCAGCAATGGTTTAAGCCGGCTACAGAAGACCCTGAGGTCTCTTACGTCAATGATATGCAGAAAAATGATCTTTGGACTGAGCTGAAGTCAAATTTCACCCTACCGCCTGAGGATAATCCAGAGAACCCAGTTAAAGAGAAATTAATCAAGTCTTTTGCTCTGAAGAGGATGGCAGAACTATTCAGGAGGTGGAAGAAAGAGCTAAATAAGTTTGTCGAAAATAATGAGACACCAGAATTTAAGGGCAGATATGAGAATATCAGAGATCACTGGCCCGCATTTGTGGCCCACAAGACATCGGAAAAGAGTAAGAAGATGTCGGCGACAAACAAGCAAAATGCTGCGAAGAAGAAGCTTCACCATCGCACGGGGTCAGGTGGCTACCTCGTAGCCCGTCCTAAGTGGTCCAAGACTGAGAATGATCTGGTTCATAAAGGGATCGAACCAGAGACAATTAACTGGCCAGACCGTTTCCGGACTTGGTTCTTCGGGGCTGGCGGAACACTGGACCCTGTAACAGGGAAGTGCATTTGGACGAACGATCAAATGGACATACCAGTCAGTAAGCTTAAGTAGTATATCGAAGCAGCGCAGGAAGGGACGTTCTTTCCAGACAGAGAGAACGACGAGCTCACAATGGCCCTCAGGAATCCTGAGCACCCTGGACGGACACGAGGCACGCCAGGCTCCATTCCGTGGAAGTTTGGGTTTCCGGACGCAGGCGGTTACAAATCCCATGAGAGGAGGAAAAAAGTGCAGCAGACCCAAATGCAGGCGCTGCAAGCAAGGGTAGACGCGATAGAGGAACGAGAAGCAAATCGCAGCAAATGTACTGCCGAAGCCTCCCCCAAAGCTACCCCGCCATCTCAGCGCAGAAGCAGCGTGGCTTCCACCGAGCTGCTTCAGCCGGAGCATGCCTTGATGGCTCCTGCCAGCTATCTCGTGGATGCTATCACGGAGTCTCAAAATTGCCACCTTATGACGCAATGGATGAATTTGAAGGTCAAGGCGGCTATTGGCTCTGTTTATCCTACTGAACCCGGCGCAACTTTTCACTGCCGGCCGATTCCAGAAGGATATGCTAGGGTGATGGTGGATGAGATAACGGAGGGATTTGAGGACCTCCAGCTTGACCACCCTACCGGTGAAGGGGAGACTCGGCTGGGGTCTGCTTTGAAGACTCCATGCCTATGGCGGAAGGAGCTCATCAACCTTCCGAACTGGACGCCTCCGCCTCCTCCTCCTCCTCCGGCGAGTCAGGGCACTCCGCCTCCACCGCCTCCTCCTCCTCCGGCGAGTGACGATCAGGGCCCTCGGCCGGCTCCTTCTCCGGCGCGCGGCGGCACTCCGCCTCCTTCTCCGCCTGCGCCGACGCGCCCGAGCAGCCAGCCTCCTCCTTCTCCGCCTCGTCAGCAAGGGCGGAAGAGACCTGCCGCCGCTCCAGCTGCTCCGGCGCGTCGTAGTCCTTCTCCTCCGCCGCTTAAGCAAGTAAAGAAGACAACCGCTACGTCTGCTCGGTCGGCGTCTAGCAGTACAACCAGAGGCGGGAGGACATACAGATTCGGTCCTTCTCTGAAGACTCCAGAGAAGTTACCATACAAGAGGACCCGGGAGGAGAACGCCGAGATCGCGCGAGAAGAAGTGAAGAAATTCTTTGAAGGGGTGAAAGCAAAGAAACATCCACCTCCGGAGGAGAAGGTAGATCGGGTGAAAGTGAAGCGCACTCTGGCTGCCTTGACAAAACCACCGAAGTCTGATCCGCCGAAAGGAAACTATGACCGCATTATTGGAAAGGAATTTGCCGAAGCGGAGCGGTCGGGAAGTACTGTCAGTGATCAAAGGCTGAAAGAACGACGAGCTGGGAAACAAATTGCCCAGCTCGGCGAACAAGCGAAGCAATCGTGCCCCCCGCTCAAGGTGCCTAGCCACAACGTCGATAATGATCCGAGGATGGTGCCCGGTTATAGCAATCTTGCAGATTACCTGCCCGACGAAGTACATTATGAACCCATGGACGTGCAGATACAAAGATACGAGTACGGGAAGCCTCTTGTCAAAGATGAAAGATCTCTATCAACGATGAAGCGAAGATTGCATGATTGGTACTTGAAAATCTGCAGAGACTCTGGGGGGAGGAGTACTTTGTATTTGAAAGTTAAAAAGGAGCATGACCTCGTTGGAATTGATCTGTTGCCTGTTCCATTTGAGGAGTTCTATCAGTTTTTCAATCAATTGGCCCTCGATAAAGCAACGGTCACCTGCTACTGTCTGTAAGTACTACTACTTCTGTCATTAAGTCTCTCCATATAGCTCAGCTCTTTCATTGCATGTATTTATAATCATCCTCACTATATTATGCAGATTGAAGATCGTCGAATTGAAGAAAAGACAAGTCGGTGATATTGGGTTCATTAACACATATCTCATAGATGCAACTCAGGTTAAATTTCATGCCGCAGAAACCGAGGCCAGCATGCTAGAATCGTTGATAATAAATCAAAACAAAGATATAATACTCTTTCCTTACAACTTCAAGTGAGTGTTACTGTCTTGTGCGTATTCGGTTTCCCTTATATATTAGTCAAGGTTATAGTAATGTAATTGATGAGTTATGCATGCGTGTGCAGTTTCCACTATATTCTCCTACATATTAAGCTTGAGCAGGGACTAGTAACCGTCTTAGACTCAAGACGAAAAGATCCCAAGGACTATGCAGACATGACTCAAATACTCGAGAAGTAAGTTAAATCGATCATTATCCACCATATCAGCAACTTTGTTCATTTCCTGATATATCAAGTAATTGTTTTCTTTGTCCGGCAGGGTTTGGAGAAAATTCACCAGAAAAGCTCCGGGACTGCCGAAGGAGCTGCAATTTAGACACCCGAAAGTAAGTACTAGCTATAGTAGCATTTTAAGCGCATCTACTAGTCATTCAAGCGCTAGTTTCATCAATACCATTTGGCATTCTTGCTTATCAGTTTGATTAACCTCTATTTCTTGTAAAGTGGTTGTGGCAGCAACAAGGGAATGATTTCTATGGATACTATGTTTGCGAGTCCATCCGCCACACGACCTGTGAGCGGGGCTACACTGACGAACAATATGAAGTACGTAAATAACAACATTCACAATTTTATTTTATTGCCATCATTTGTGTTGAGTTTCATTCATTCATATATATATATATATGTATTGACCCCCTTCTTTAAATTAGATGTTTCGGAAGCGGGATGAACTCCTAGCACCAGCTCGCATGCGAGGAATTCAAGAGGAATTGGCGGCATTCTTTCTTGACCACGTGATCCCTGAAGATGGAGAATTCTATGTGGACCCTGAGTCCGTATGATTATATTTGTAAGAGATAATTATTGTATATATGTAGCCGGTAGTGTCAGATAGATATACGAGAACTTGTTGTTCGACCAATCTCTCGGAGAAGGAGAGGTGGTCGATATCACTTCTCTCTGTATATATGCATATATGTTCATGACGATCTTCTGTTTCCTTCGCTTGCTTACTAGCTAGCTAGCGTGTCTAGTCCTCTCTATATACGTATGTATAGTACGTAGCGTCGACCAAGCACGGACATAACAGAGGACACTTCTCTCTATTAATTATAACTAGCTAACACAATATATGAAACATCTAAATTAACCCCCCAAAACCCCCAACCCCCCCCCCCTTTCAAAAAAAACAAAAACCCCAGCCACAGAAGTGCTGACGCGTGGATGCCTATTGGTCCCGGTTGGTGCCACCAACCGGGACCAAAGGGTCTCCTGACTGAGCTCTACGCACTGCCCACGTGGAGGGCCTTTAGTCCCGGTTCTGGATTGAACCGGGACTAAAGGGGGGAGGTATTAGTACCGACACTTTAGTCCCGGTTCCTGAACCGGGACTAAAGGCCCTTACGAACCGGGACTATAGGCCCTTTTTCTACCAGTGGTTCATACTTTCACTAGTGCAAGTTCTCTCAACAATAATAACATAATTGGATCATATAACTATCCCTCAACATGCAACAAGAGTCACTCCAAAGTCACTAATAGCGGAGAACAAACGAAGAGATTATGGTAGGGTACGAAACCACCTCAAAGTTATTCTTTCCAATCAATCCGTTGGGCTATTCCTATAAGTGTCACAAACAGCCCTAGAGTTCGTACTAGAATAACACCTTAAGACACAAATCAACCAAAACCCTAATGTCACCTAGATACTCCAATGTCACCTCAAGTATCCGTGGGTATGATTATACGATATGCATCACACAATCTCAGATTCATCTATTCAACCAACACATAGAACCTCAAAGAGTGCCCCAAAGTTTCTACCGGAGAATCACAACGAAAACGTGTGCCAACCCCTATGCATAGGTTCATGGGCGGAACCCGCAAGTTGATCACCAAAACATACATCAAGTGAATCACGTGATATCCCATTGTCGCCATAGATATGCACGGCAAGACATACATCAAGTGTTCTCAAATCTTTAAAGACTCAATCCGATAAGATAACTTCAAAGGGGAAACTCAATCCATTACAAGAGAGTAGAGGGGGAGAAGAAACATAAGATCCAACTATAATAGCAAAGCTCGCGATACATCAAGATCCTGCCAAATCAAGAACACGAGAGAGAGAGAGAGAGATCAAACACATAGCTACTGGTACATACCCTCAGCCCCGAGGGTGAACTACTCCCTCCTCGTCATGGAGAGTGCCGGGATGATGAAGATGGCCACCGGTGAGGGTCCCCCCCTCTGGCAGGGTGCCGGAACAGGGTCCCGAGAGGTTTTTGGTGGCTACAGAGGCTTGCGGCAGTGGAACTCCTGATCTATTCTCCGTTCTGGAAGTTTTAGGGTACGTGAGTATATATGGGTGCAGGAAGTACGTCAGTGGACCTTTGGGGGCCCCACGAGGCAGGGGGCACGCCCTAGGGGGTGGGCGCGCCCCCCACCCTCGTGAGCACCTCCCTCCTTTCCTGACATGGGGTCCAAGTCCATCCGGTAGCTTTCCTTCTAAAAATAACTTCTCCAGTTGATTTCATTCCATTTCGACTCCGTTTGATATTCCTTTTCTTCGAAACACTGAAATAGGCAAAAAAACAGCAAATCTAGGCTGGGCCTCCGGTTAATAGGTTAGTCCCAAAAATAATATAAAAGTGGATAATAAAGCCCAAGATTGTCCAAAACAGTAAATAATATAGCATGGAGTAATCAAAAATTATAGATACGTTGGAGACATATCAAGCATCCCCAAGCTTAATTCCTGCTCGTCCTCGAGTAGGTAAATGATAAAAAGATAATTTTTGATGTGGAATGCTAGTTGGCATAATTTCAATGTAATTCTTCTTACTTGTGATATGAATATTCAGATCCGAAGGATTCAAGACAAAAGTTCAAATTGACATAAAAATAATAATACTTCAAGCATACTAACAAAGCAATTATGTCTTCTCAAAATAACATGGCCAAAGAAAGTTGTCCCTACAAAATCATATAGTTTGGCTATGCTCTATCTTCACCACAGAAAGTATTTAAATCATGCACAACCCTAATGAAAGGCCAAGCAATTGTTTCATACTTTTGACATTTTCAAAACTTTTTCAATCTTCACGCAATACATGAGCGTGAGCCATGGATATAGCACTATATGTGGAATAGAATGGTGGTTGTGGAGAAGACAAAAAGGGAGAAGATAGTCTCACATCAACTAGGCATATCAACGGGCTATGGAGATGCCCATCAATAGATATCAATGTGAGTGAGTAGGGATTGCCATGCAACGGATGCACTAGAGCTATAAGTATATGAAAGCTCAACAAAAGAAACTAAGTGGGTGTGCATCCAACTCGCTTGCTCGAAGACCTAGGGCAATTTGAGGAAGCCCATCATTGGAATATACAAGCCAAGTTCTATAATGTAAAATTCCCACTAGTATATGAAAGTGACAACACAGGAGACTCTCTATCATGAAGATCATGGTGCTACTTTGAAGCACAAGTGTGGTAAAAGGATAGAAACATTGTCCCTTCTCTCTTTTTCTCTCATTTTTTTGTTTTTTTTGTTTGGGCCTTTTCTCTATTTTTTATGGCCTCTTTTTTTCTTTTTTATTTTTCTTCCGGAGTCTCATCCCGACTTGTGGGGGAATCATAGTCTCCATCATCCTTTCCTCACTGGGACAATGCTCTAATAATGATGATCATCACACTTTTATTTACTTACAACTCAAAAATAACAACACAATACTTAGAATAAGATATGACTCTATATGAATGCCTCCGGCGGTGTACCGAAAGTGCAATGACTCATGAGTGACATGTATGAAATAATTATGAACGGTGGCTTTGCCACAAATACGATGTCAACTACATGATCATTCAAAGCAATATGACAATGATGGAGCGTGTCATAATAAATGGAACGGTGGAAAGTTGCATGGCAATATTTCTCGGAATGGCTATGGAAATGCCATGATATATAGGTATGGTGGCTGTTTTGAGGAAGATATATGGTGGGTGTATGATACCGGCGAAAAGTGTGCGGTATTAGAGAGGCTAGCAATGGTGGAAGGAAGAAGAGTGCGTATAATCCATGGACTCAACATTAGTCATAAAGAACTCATATACTTATTGCAAAAATCTACAAGTTATCAAAGCAAAGTATTACGTGCATGCTCCTAGGGGGATAGATTGGTAGGAAAAGACCATCGCTCGTCCCCGACCGCCACTCATAAGGAAGACAATCAATAAATAAATTATGCTCCGACTTCATCACATAACGGTTCACCATACGTGCATGCTACGGGAATCACAAACTTTAACACAAGTATTTATCAAATTCACAACTACTCAACTATCATGACTTTGATATCACTACCTCCATATCTCAAAACAATCATCAAGCATCAAACTTCTCTTAGTATTCAACACACTCATAAGAATTTTTTTACTAGTCTTGAATACCTAGCATATTAGGATTAAGCACATTACCATGATATTTAAGACTCTCAAAATAATATAAGTGAAGCATGATAGTTCATCTATTTCTTCAAAATAAAACTACCACCATGCTCTAAAAGATATAAGTGAAGTACTAGAGCAATAACAAAACTACTCCGAAAGATATAAGTGAAGATCAATGAGTTGTCAAATAATTATGCAACTATGTGAAGACTCTTCCATTTTAAGAATTTCAGATCTTGATACATATTCAAACAGCAAGCAAAACAAGATAAAATGACATGACGCTCCAAGCAAAACACATATCATGTGGTGAATAAAAATATAGCTCCAAGTAAAGTTACCGATGAACGAAGACGAAAGAGGGGATGCCTTCCGGGGCATCCCCAAGCTTAGACGCTTGGTTATCCTTGAATATTACCTTGGGGTGCCTTGGGCATCCCCAAGCTTAGGCTCTTGCCACTCCTTATTCCATAGTCCATCAAATCTTTACCCAAAACTTGAAAACTTCACAACACAAAACTTAACAGAAAACTCGTAAGCTCCTTTAGCAAAAGAAAACAAAACACCACTTCAAGGTACTGTAATGAAATCATTATTTATTTATATTGGTGTTAAACCTATTGTATTACAACTTCTCTATGGTTTATAAACTATTTTACTAGCCATAGATTCATCAAAATAAGCAAGCAACACACGAAAACAGAATCTGTCAAAAACAGAACAGTCTGTAGTAATCTGTAACTAACGCTAACTTATGGAACTCCAAAAATTCTAAAATAAATTGGTGGACCTTACTAATTTTTCTAGTAATCATCTTCAAAAAGAATCAACTAAATAGCACTCTCCAGTAAAAAGTTTAAGCTAATCTCATGAGCGCTAAAGTTTCTGTTTTTTACAGCATGATCATAAAGACTTCACCCAAGTCTTCCCAAAGGTTCTACTTGGCACAAACACTAATTAAAACATAAAACCACATCTAAACAGAATCTAGATGGATTATTTATTACTAAACAGAACCAAAAAGAAAGAAAATAAAATAAAATTGGGTTGCCTCCCAACAAGCGCTATCGTTTAACGCCCCTAGCTAGGCATGATGATTTCAATGATGCTCGCATATAAGATAAGAATTGAAACATAAAGAGAGAATCATGAGGAATATGACTAGCACATTTAAGTCTAATCCACTTCCTATGCATAGGGATTTTATGAGAAAACAACTTATGGGAATAAGAATCAACTTGCATAGGTAGGCAAAACAAGCATAACTTCAAAACTTTAAGCACATAGAGAGGAAACTTGATATTATTGCAATATGTAGAAGCATATGATCCTCTCTCATAATAATTTTCAGTAGCATCATGAATAAATTCAACAATATAACCAGCACCTAAATCATTCTTTTCATGATCTACAAGCATATAAAATTTACTACTCTCCACATAAGCAAAATTCTTCTCATTCGGAATAGTGGGAGTATCATAAGAGACTTGAATACTATAAATTGTTTCCACATTAAAAGAGTAATGTTCAGAGAAAGGGTACTCATAATCATGACAAGTTTTATAAATATAGTCATCACTACTTTTATAGAATAAGTTTCATCACAATAATCATCATAAGTAGCAACTTTGTTCTCATCATAATCGATTGAAACCTCTTCCAAGGTAGTGGAATCATCACTAAATAAAGTCATGCCCTCTCCAAATCCACTTTCATAAATATTATAAGATTCAACATCCTCCAAAATAGTGGGATCATTACTTCATAAAGTTGACACTCTTCCAAACCCACTTTCATAAATATAATCATCATAGGTAGAAGGCATGCTATCATCATAACAACTTTGCATATAAAAACATGGGAGGCTAAAAATATCATCATTATTAAACATAGCATCCCCAAGCTTGGGACAAACATTAATTGCAGTAAATATATTCTCAAATATGTCATCCTCATCAAACATAGCTTCCCCAAGCTTGGGCCTTTTCATATCATAAGCATAATCACTCTCATCATTAATAGTATGGATAGCACCAATAGTATAGCAATTATTATATTCTTCCAAGCAAGTGCCAAAAAGATTTTTAGGATCATAAGAAGTATCATTATCTTCCCAATCATAATCATCACAACAAGCAATAGGCATAACGAGATCATCATCAAGTGTATCATCTTCATTTTCATGAGGCACAGCAATAATAGGAGCAACTTTATTTGGGAGAGATACCTTTTTACCTCTCTTCCTTTTTCTTTTATTCTTCTTCACCACATCATGTGTGGGTTCAATCCTCCTTTTGGAGCTCCTTATTAATGAGATTGGTTGAATAGAAGGCTCCTTCTCGTTACCTGATTCATCATAAGAAATAATAGGAGGATATTGGGAAGTCTCTTCCCTTTCATTAGTATTCTCTTCATCTTCTATTTGTTTTCTTTTCTTTATGTAATTGGCAATATAAGGATTTTCAATACAATTCACCACACAATACATATAAATTTTCTCTAGATCAAAATGAAGAACTTTATCAAGGGCAAATTTTGGAATATCCTTAGTTATACGTTTAATTTCTTCATAACCCAAGAGCAAACTAAGTTCATTATGATGCGCAAGGGAAATCAAGTCATCACAATTTCTGGACACGATACGATCATGAAAAAAATTGCATTGGGTACTAAAATGATCACGTTCATTGCAAAGTTCACAAGTATGGCTAAGAAAAGATAAATTTTCAGCACATTCATCTAGCTCTTCTTGCAACAATTTGGTTTCTAAGTACTTATGCCTCTTGCAATATCTATCTTCCCTATTTGGTGTGTACTTACAAACCCAATGCACTCCACAAAAATTGACATGTTTATAGGAGACATTTTCATCATAACTAGTGCAATCATCATTAGCATCATGGATATAAAAAGAATTCGTACTAACAACATTGCAATCATGCTCATCATTCAAATATTTAGTGCCAAACATTTTAGAGATTTCTTCTTCTAGCACTTGAGCACAATTATCCTTTCCATCATACTCACGAAATATATTAAAAAGATGAAGCGTATGAGACAAACTCAATTCCATTTTTTTGTAGTTTTATTTTATAAACTAAACTAGTGCTAAAACAAGAAACAAAAAGATTTGATTGCAAGATCTAAAGATATACCTTCAAGCACTCACCTCCCCGGCAACGGCGCCAGAAAAGAGCTTGATGTCTACTACACAACCTTCTTCTTGTAGACATTGTTGGGCCTCCAAGTGCAGAGGTTTGTAGGACAGTAGCAAATTTCCCTCAAGTGGATGACCTAAGGTTTATCAATCCGTAGGAGGCGTAAGATGAAGATGGTCTCTCTCAAACAACCCTGCAACCAAATAACAAAGAGTCTCTTGTGTCCCCAACACACCCAATACAATGGTAAACTGTATAGGTGCACTAGTTCGGCGAAGAGATGGTGATACAAGTGCAAAATAGATAGTAGATATAGGTTTTTGTAATCTGAAAATATAAAAACAGCAAGGTAACTAGTGATAAAAGTGAGCACAAATGGTATTGCAATGCTAGGAAACAAGGCCTAGGGTTCATACTTTCACTAGTGCAAGTTCTCTCAACAATAATAACATAATTGGATCATATAACTATCCCTCAACATGCAACAAGAGTCACTCCAAAGTCACTAATAGTGGAGAACAAACGAAGAGATTATGGTAGGGTACGAAACCACCTCAAAGTTATTCTTTCCAATCAATCCATTGGGCTACTCCTATAAGTGTCACAAACTGCCCTAGAGTTCGTACTAGAATAACACCTTAAGACACAAATCAACCAAAACCCTAATGTCACCTAGATACTCCAATGTCACCTCAAGTATCCGTGGGTATGATTATACGATATGCATCACACAATCTCATATTCATCTATACAACCAACACATAGAACCTCAAAGAGTGCCCCAAAGTTTCTACCAGAGAATCACGACGAAAACGTGTGCCAACCCCTATGCATAGGTTCATGGGCGGAACCCGCAAGTTGATCACCAAAACATACATCAAGTGAATCACGTGATATCCCATTGTCACCACAGATACGCACGGCAAGACATACATCAAGCGTTCTCAAATCTTTAAAGACTCAATCCGATAAGATAACTTTAAAGGGGAAACTCAATCCATTACAAGAGAGTAGAGGGGGAGAAGAAACATAAGATCCAACTATAATAGCAAAGCTCGCGATACATCAAGATCCTGCCAAATCAAGAACACGAGAGAGAGAGAGAGAGAGAGATCAAACACATAGCTACTGGTACATACCCTCAGCCCCGAGGGTGAACTACTCCCTCCTCATCATGGAGAGCGCCGGGATGATGAAGATGGCCACCGATGAGGGTCCCCCCCTCCGGCAGGGTGCCGGAACAGGGCCTCGAGAGGTTTTTGGTGGCTACAGAGGTTTGCGGCGGCGGAACTCCTGATCTATTCTCCGTTCTGGAAGTTTTAGGGTACGTGAGTATATATGGGTGCACGAAGTACGTCGGTGGAGCTTTGGGGGCCCCACGAGGCAGGGGGCGCGCCCTATGGGGGTGGGCGCGCCCCCCACCCTCGTGAGCACCTCCCTCCTTTCCTGACGCGGGGTCCAAGTCCATCCGGTAGCTTTCCTTCCAAAAGTAACTTCTCCAGTTGATTTCGTTCCGTTTCGACTCCGTTTGATATTCCTTTTCTTTGAAACACTGAAATAGGCAAAAAACAACAAATCTGGGCTGGGCCTCAAGTTAATAGGTTAGTCCCAAAAATAATATAAAAGTAGATAATAAAGCCCAAGATTGTCCAAAACAGTAGATAATATAGCTTGGAGCAATCAGAAATTATAGATACGTTGGAGACGTATCAAGCGACAATGGAACGGAGTTCAAGAACGCAAATGTGGATACCTTTCTTGACGAAGAAGGGATTTCACATGAGTTCTCGGCTACGTACACGCCTCAACAAAATGGAGTTGCTGAGAGGAAGAACCGTACTCTTATTGAGATGGCTAGAACGATGAGTACAAGACTCCAAAACACTTTTGGGCGGAAGCGGTTGAGACGGCTTGTCATGCAACAAATCGCGTGTATCTTCACAAGCTACTCGGCAAGACGGCATATGAGCTTCTCACCGGTAACAAACCCCAAGTTGGATACCTTCGGGTATTTGGCTCAAAGTGCTACATTCTTGATAAGCATCGTCGCTCTAAATTTGCTCCTAAATCTCATGAAGGTTTCCTACTTGGTTATGGCTCAAACTCTCACACTTACCGTGTCTACAACAATTTCACCCGAAAGGTTGAAGAGACGGTAGATGTGAAGTTTGATGAATCTAACGGCTCGCAAGTATAGCACACTACTAGAAAAAGGGCTATAGATGGGATTGACACTAATGGCGCACTAGACAAGCGGTGCGCCATTAGTATATACTAATGGCACACCACCTTCTGATACGCCATTAGAGTTGAAACTACTAATGGCGCACCTGGCCCAGGGTGCGCCATTAGTATCAAAAAAAAATTTAACTAGTGCGCCCGTCCAAACATACTAATGGTGGATCCAGACACAGTGCGCCATTACTAGTTGTAACTAGTAATGGCGCACCTGCCGGAAAGTGCGCCACTAATGTTGTTTTTTTTATTATATTTTTTATTCCCTTTTTTGCAAAACTACTAATGGCGCACTGTTCCACCGTGCGCCATTACTAGTTTAAACTAGTAATGGCGCACTTTGGGACAGTGCGCCATTAGTATGTTTTTTTTTTTGCAAAACTACTAATGGCGCACCACCAGAAGGTGCGCCATTAGTAACCTGGCTTACTAATGGCGCATTTAGAGTTGGTGCGCCATTAGTAAGTGGGCAGCAACAAGATATTTTGGACAGCCTCTCCTACCCACACTCACTTTCTCCCCACTTCATTCTCTCCACCTCCTCCTTATCTCGGGTGCCTCCTCTTTTTCACCTCATTTCCACCATAGATTCATTCAATTTAAGTGGTTAAATTACCTTGTTTTGATAGGTAAGTAAGGGGGGAAGCTATATTTATGTTGTTCTCCCTACAACAATGTGCACATGCACTTTTTATGGCCTAGCTAGATCTATGTATGTTCGTGGTGTTGCATATGTTTGTGGTGTTGCATATGTGTTTGTGTTTGGAGGTGTACCGGTATTTGAAATGCGATAGTTGCCAATATTTTGCCGGAATGTTGATTCATTTCCGTTTCGGCGAGAATTTTGGCATTAAGCATTCTTTTTGGTCCTATTTTTAGGGAAAGTCATGCCAAATTTTTTCTTGGTTCTAAAATATCGTTTTGCTCTACCCCGCAGGCGACCATGGTTCGCATGATGACCGAAGGCATCGTGAATAGGTTTTTGAGGTCTGCAAAGGCCGAGATGCTTCAAAAGAACGAGACGGAGATAAGATGTCCGTGTCGAAGATGCAAGCTGAAGAGCCTTATTGCAGACCCGGAATCCGGGCAGGTGCGGGACCACCTGCTCTTGCGTGGTTTCATGGATGGCTATCGGTGGCAAGGTGATGAAGATGACTACGAAGTCGTCCATGGGGGCCGGGTAAGAAATGAGGAAGGGCAGTAAGACAAACACCGCGGCTCGGGCGGGCGAGAAGACGAAGAATCCCCAGGAGATGATCACGACGGTGATGCTGTACACAGTCATCATGTAGAAGATGCAGGACATGATGATGAGGAAGATGCCGGAGCAGACGACGGGCATGATCATGAAGATGATGATGCCGGCGGAGCAGACGACGCTGGACCATCGATGGGCTGGGTGCAGGACCCTCATATTCAAGAGCTGCTTCTCAAGCAGACGGATAACGCAAGAGCTGCCGCCCGAGAGAAAGACAAGATGGATCAACTTGAGTTAGACGCGGTTACTCCATTGTATGAAGGATGCAGGCCCGAGGATACCCGCCTGAAAGTAACGCTCATGGCTCTGGAGATGAAGGTAAAACACAAAATGACTGACGCATGCTTCGACGAGAACATGTCATTCTAGCACGAACGTCTTCCCAAGGGGAACAAGTGCCCGACCAGTTTGGAGGAGGCGAAGAAAATTGTGTGTCCTCTGGATTTACCGCACGTGAAATACCATGTGTGCATGAACAATTGCATCATTTATCGGGACGAGCACGCGGAGTCTATCATATGTCCGGTGTGCGGCGTCACTCGATACAAGAAGAGGAAGAAAGCTCCTCGAAAAGTGGTGTGGTACTTTCCGATCACTCCTCGTCTGCAGCGGTATTTCGCGGACCCTAAGGTAGCAAAGCTCCTGCGTTGGCACGCGGATAGGGAGGAGAAGAAGCGAGAAGATGACGCAAATGATCTGGAGATAGATAAAAAAGACAAGATGCTGAGTCACCCTAAGGATGCGAGCCAGTGGCAAGCGTTGAACTTCGAAGACCTAGAATTTGGGAACGATCCAAGGAACATCGTGCTGGGCGCGAGCACCGATGGAGTCAATCCGTTTGGCAGCCAGAGAAGCACACATAGCACCTGGCCTGTGTTTGTGTGGATGTACAACCTTCCCCCCTGGTTGTGCATGAAGAGGAAGTACATTCACATGAGTATGCTAATTGAAGGACCGAAACAACCAGGGAACGACATCAATCTGTATCTGGGGCTGCTAAAAGAGGAGCTTGACACGCTATGGAAATCGCCAGCCAATACGTGGGACGTCGCAGAGAAAGAATATTTCCCTATGAGAGTCGCGCTGCTCACGACGGTGCACGACTATCTCGGTTACGGATATGTCGCGGGGCAGGTGGTCCACGGATTTTCTGGATGCGTCAGGTGCATGGATGACACAACGTATCGCCAGCTAGATAGAGATCCCGGGTCTTTGAAAACCGTGTTCATGGGACATCGAAGGTGGCTTCGCGACGATGACTCGTGGAGAAAACGCAAGGATCTGTTCGATGGTGAAAACGAACCCCGAGGACGCCCGCGTACGAGGAGCGGCAAGGAAATAGACGAGCTGTTGAAAAATTGGAAAGAGTGCCCACTACCGGGAAATAAGCAAAAGGCGCCAGAGCCGGGAAAGAAGCGAAAGGCGCCAGAGCCGCTGCTGAAGGTATGGAAAACGAGGTCTGTTTTCTGGGACTTGCCGTACTGGAAGATCCACCGTGTGCCTCACAGCCTTGATGTCATGCATATCACGAAGAACGTGTGGGAGAGTCTGCTTGGTACCCTTCTCAACATGCCAGAGAGGACCAAAGATGGGCCGAAAGCAAGGGCAGACTTGAAATCAATGGGCATCAGGCAGGAGCTTCACGCTATATATGATGATGATGATGATGATGATGATGATGATGATGATGATGATGATGATGATGATGAGGCGAAGCAGGACACGGAAAGTCATCACAAAGGCAAAAAGGCCAAGAAGACCGGAAATGACTACCCTCCCGCGTGCTTCACTCTAAGTCAGGAGGAGATCGAGCAGTTTTTCACCTGCCTTCGTAGGAGTAAAACTTCCTTACGGTTACGCAGGGAAGATAAGCAGATACCTAGACCCAGCGAAGCAGAAGTTCAGCGGGATGAAGTCTCGCGACTGTCACGTGCTGATGAAGCAGATTCTTCCAGTTGCAATCCGTGGGATCATGGACGCGCACGTCCGTGAAACCCTATTTGGCCTATGCAACTTTTTCGACGTCATCTCTCGGAAGTCTGTTGGCGTGAGGCAACTCAGAAGGCTACAGGAAGAGATCATGGTGATACTATGCGAGCTTGAGATGTACTTCCCGCCCGCATTCTTCGACATTATGGTGCATCTGCTGGTCCATATCGTGGACGATATCATCCAACTCGGGCCGACGTTCCTGCACAGCATGATGCCGTTCGAAAGGATGAATGGTGTCATCAAAGGATACGTTCGCAACATGTCACGTCCAGAGGGAAGCATAGCCAGCGGCTTTCTGACCGAAGAGTGCATCTCCTACTGCACGAATTATCTAGGCATCGAGAACCCCGTTGGTCTGCCCGTCAACAGGCACCTCGGCAGGCTCGCTGGATGGGGTCACCGTGAGGGTCGTCGCGAAATGCATGTCGACTTCGAGGGTCGACTCGCCGACTTTGAAAGAGCAAACCTAGTCGCGCTACAACACATAGACATGGTCGATCCTTGGGTGGTAGAGCACAAAACCTTTATTAAGAAGACGTACAATGACCGAGGCCAACAGAGGATGGACGGAGATATACTCAAAGAGCACAACTCATGTTTCACGCGTTGGTTCAAGCAGAAGCTTCTGTCGTACCCTTTACATGAGGATTCTTCCGCGGAAGAACAACTCATATTCGCCTTGTCACAGGGCGCCGAGCACAACCTGATGACCTATGAGGCGTACGATATCAACGGCTACACATTCTACACCGAGGCTAAGGACATGAAGAGCGATGGTTATCAGAACTCCGGGGTAATGATGGAATCCTACACCGGTAACGACAAGGACAGATACTACGGAAGGATCGAGGAGATCTGGGAGCTGAGCTACGCTAGAGAGAAGGTCCCGATGTTCCGTGTCAGATGGGCCAAGAGCGTCCTAAAAGAAGACCGGTATTTCACCACCATCGTTATACCCGAAGCCAAATCCAAGACCGCGGGCGCAAACGTCACCGCGAAAAATGAGCCATGGGTACTGGCTTCCCAAGTGGACCAATGCTTCTTCACTACCGACCCGTCAAAGCCCAGTCGTGTTGTCGTGAGGAGAGGCAAAAGGAAGATCATCAGAATGGATGGAGTAGCCACTGAGCAAGACTTCGACAAGTACGGCGACCCGAGGATCGAACATGACGACGATGATGAAGTAGCAGCATACACCACAAGAAGAAGCAGGACCACCCTACCTAAAGGACGTCCGTTCCACAGAAGAACTCCATTTGCGAAAAAGAAGGGCAAGAAGATTGTGAACAGATAGCTAGCTAAGATCGATTGTATTTAAATCGTAGCCTTCATTTCTCGATTGTATTTCATGGGCACTTTTTGAACTATCATGAATATTTTTAAATTTCATGGACACTCGATCTCGATCCTCCTCCATCTCGATCGCTATCCCACCTCGCCAGATCCGGTCCCCCTCGCCGCCGAGCACCCCCCGGTCCACCGGCCGCCGCCGCCGACCCCCCGCACCCTCGATTCCCCTACTCAACCGCCGCCGCCGACCCCCCGCACCCCTCCCCTACTCAACCGCCGCCGCCGACCCCCCGCACCCCGCGCACCCTCCCCCGCTCCACCGGCATTACTGTTTGATGATATTTTTTAAAAAATTATTATTGTCTTATAAAAAATATTACTGTTATGATTTAAACAAGTTTGAACATATTTAAACACAAATAAGTATCAAACAGCATTTTAAATGCATAAAAAAAATTGGGGAGCCTGGGAATCAAACCCAGGACCTCCTGGTGTGAGAACTGGCTGCTGACCAGTCGAGCTAGTAGAGGAAACTTGGTGTGGATTAGGTCAGGTGGAAGATAACCTTTTGGCTCGAGCAGAGATCAAAAAAAAATACTAATGGCGCACCACGGTGAGGTGCGCCATTAGTATGGATGTACTTATGGAGCACCGAGGGGTGGTGCGCCATTAGTATTGTGCCATTGCTATAAGAAAAAAAAACTACTAATGGCGCACCACGGTGAGGTGCGCCATTAGTATGGATGTACTTATGGCGCATCGAGGGGTGGTGCGCCATTAGTATTGTGCCGCCCCCATCCATATTTCCTCCCCGGCCCAAATTAACCTATCCCCTCTCTCTCCCTCGCCCTCTCCCTCGATCCCCTTCCCCTCTCCTCTCCCGACGCCGCTGCCCCGCCGCCTCGACGCCTCGACGCCGCTGCCCCGCCGCCTCGACGCCTCGACGCCGCCCCGACGCCGCCTCGACGCCTCGACGCCGCTGCCCCACCGCCTCGACACCGCCCCGACGCCGCTGCCCCGCCGCCTCATCAGCCCAAGTAAGTTATCCTCCTTCTTCTTCTTTTAGATCCATTAGGGTTCCTCCCTCTCACGCTTACATTGTCCATGCCGCATTCCAAGGCCTGCTGCAACTTATATCTTCAGACCAGAGACACAAATCTCAAACTTTTATAGTTCCTTCTTCACAAAACTGCACATTCATCTCCAGCTTGTTGTCTTGTCTTGATGATTGATTCCAACACTTAACTTTCAGTTTTGCAGGCAACAGGGAAGAGATCCATTTGGGGGGAGGTAGGTACACCAAAGAGTTTCAGGTTTCAGACTCAGACTTGTATTGGCAACGGAAATTCAGAGTTTCAGGTTTGCAACTCACGCCCACACGTGTAGTTAGCTTTTCGGTATCGCTGGTCTGGCTGGCCGTTGCTCTATATGGTCAAGATATATAATCTATCTTGTAATTGTTGCTACATTTGCATTTTCTCAAGATGCAAGTTCAGTACCTCGCTCTGCTTTAGTTGATGAACTCCACAAATGCAATCCGAGCTGATTGCAGGTCTTTCTCTTCTTCTGCATAATCATGGAAATGGTCCATCCTTGTTACGTACTATACATGGGAGGGCAGGGAATATACATATGTGTGTGTTATGTATGCATGTATGTATGTGTAGTTAACTTGAGCGTTTCTGGTCTGGCTGGCTTTTTCACCACCTCCAAGAAATATTCTATCTTCCATTGTTTCTACATTACTATTATTATCTTCTCGAGATATTCAAGTCCAGTACCTCGTCCTTAGAGGCAAAGGATGGTCTGCTCTTGTCTTCTATATTTACTTACGGGGACAAAAAGGCTCGCTCCGGTTTGGATTCGTAGAATGGGACGACAATCCTTTGCTGCCAAATAAGCTCCTCCTCGGTAGATTTGATTACTAGCATGCTCCTGCTGCTAAATCAACAATTAACAATGAATGATCTTTACCGCCAATCATTGGATTTGGTTAGCACCAATCTGCTCCTAGCACGCCTCCTCTGTTTTGGTGATTACTTGCTGCCCTAAATTATAGTCTACTTACACATCACCTAGTTTTGCTTCTGTTTGTTTGTACGTATATGCAGCAGCAGCATCTTTTGGTTCAATTAGAATGCACATCTAGCATTCTTTTGGTTCAGTTAAAACAATCTTTCATTGCTTCCTGTATATCGAGCTTCCACAAACATGGGTCCATAATTATTGTGTCGATGTTGTGTGCATTATTCTATTTTGACCTTCATTTAGAAGCATGGAAGATTTAGAAGGCATATGTATGTAGACTGGATATTTTGTGTGTAGTAATGTTTTGGTGCTTATTGCTTTGGATACTTTTTGTGTATGCTTTGCTGATACTTGTCTTAGGAAAGCTGACACTGCTTTATCTAATTAAGTTCTTCGTGTCTTCCTTTTAATCTTAGAATGGCACAGTCATATGTATCCAGTTTGAAACTGCTTGTAAATTATTCCAGTTTGAAACTGAGATCTGCATGTACACCATCGAGTAAAGCTATTTCAGACACAATAAAGTTGCAAAATTCAGATACTTCATAGACATGTGTGTGTTGCTTTTGTTTCTGCTAAACTGTCTATGGTAGATAAACTGAGCGTTGTGGCCATGCTTGACGCAGGAGCTCAAGAACCTGCGGCCGCAGCTCTACTCCGCCTCCGAGTACTGCGAGAAGTCCTACCTCAGCACCCACCAGAAGTAGATGTGAGTAGCCACCTGAGCTGTTCCTCCTCTCCTCCATTAGAATAGTTGATCAGTGTAAAGTAGTCTGAGTTAGAGAAATGTTGATCAGTGTTATGAGTGTTGGCCAAAAAGCTCTATCAGTACCATATAGGTGAATGTGCTACTTCTGTCAGTTGATCAATGTCTGTCAGTTGTCTGGTACTTGAATGATTTTGTGCTACTTCTGTTGACAGAGAATGGCATGTTAATACCATATAGGTACCCAAATAATGTTGCTATGATGTATTGGGGGAGAAATGGTCCAGTATTGCTTGTAGTGGTTTGTCCAAAATGTTGAATGATACTGCTTGGAGATGCATATATTGTTTCACCTCTTCACATGCCAATGTATTTTCCATGTTGTGATGGAGGCCTTTTTTGCCTTGTCCACCCGAGAGGCCCTTGAGTTTGCTGGAATGTCGATTAACTTCCGTTCCGGCAAATTCGGGTACTCCATATGTCCTATTTTCAGCAAAGGTCATGCTGAAATTTTCCATGAATTTTAGCATGACTTTGCTAAAAATAGGACATATGGGGTACTTGTGACTAATGCATGGGCCGGGGTATCTTAGTAGTTAATTAAGTAGGATCAAGTGCCCCGGCGTACTTGTGACTAATGCATGGCTTTTAGGGTGCCTCGGTGTCGATAAAAACCGAAATGATGAAAGCTTAGGCTTTTAGGGTGCCTCGGCGTCGAAAAACCCTCAATGATAAAAGCTTAGCTTTTAGAATGCCTCGGTGTCGAAAAACCCTAAATGATGAGACCATGATCTTGTTCCTTGACAATAACCAACTTTTTGACCAAACATTGTTCCTATTTAGAGAGAAACATGGCCAACAACGATGAGGCCGGGGGTTCGGGCGTCAAGGCATTCTGGGAGCTGTCCCAGGAGATGGAGGAACAACCTCACTTGTCTGAGGACGCCGCCTTCCCCACCGATCCTGAGACCACTGATGGTACCGCCAAGGATGATCCCACTGATGCCACCACTGATGGTGCCGCCGAGGATGCCACCACTGATGATGGCGGCGCACGCACAGATGGCAGCCAACCGAAGAGGCAACGGAAGGACCGGCGCCCGACCGTGCTCCGCACCCTCAAGGAGGAAGTTACTGAAGTGGACTCCAACGGGAATCCAACGGCGCCCGAACGAATAGTCAAGGGGTACTCGCTTCAGCTCGGGTGCATTCTCCGGAGCACCGTCTCGATCAACACCGAGAACCTCAGGCATCCTGACCGAGGGAATTTGCGCAACCTCCTCTTCACGAAGCTGCACGAACGATACAAGTTCCCCGCTGAATTTGAAAACACAAGCCTCAAAGGGAATAAAGTGAACAGTGCTGCCCTCACGAAGATGAGCACGGCCCTGTCTACTTGGAAAAGCAATGTGAAGAGAATGATCGAGAAAGGTGAGAGTTATGAGAAGATCAAGGAGAAAAATCCTTCGATCACCGAAGATGACTACAACGACTTCAAGATCAATTGCTCGAGCACCGCAAACTCCGAATCAAGTAAGTGGGGGAAAGAAATGCGGGAGCTGAACTTAGGGGAACACACACTCGGTCCCGGCGGTTACAGAGTGGCGGAGCCTATATGGGACAAGGAGGAGGCGGACCGTGCCGAGCAAGGCCTACCGCCCCTCTTCGATAAATACGGTGACAAGCAGACCAGGAACTTTGTTAGGGCCCGGTACAAGAAGGACCCGAAAACAAAGGAGCTTACCATGGATCCGAAGACCCGGGCGCTTGAGCTTGTTCTGGTAAGGAATACACCCCCGCGTAATTAGCTCCATATGGTTGCATTCTAATTAATGAAGCCAAATTTCTAAATGGTTCACATTCCTTTCGCAGGCGACTGAAAGCAGTAGCGCGGGGTCGACTAAGAGCAACCCTTGGGACACCACTCTAAATAGGGCGTTGAATGTAATGAAGAACAAGGATAAGCTCAGTAAGCCGACGTCAGCTGGTCGTGTGGCCGGCAAAGGCTTGTCGACAAAATGGTCGTCATACTATAACACCGGTGGGCGAAAGGAGAAAAAGACCAGCTCGGAAAGCCAGGCGCGTGAGGTTCAAGAACTCAGGGCACAGGTGGCGCGGATTCCGGAGATTGTCCAAGAGCAAGTGCAACAACAACTCGGAGCGACGATCACCGCCATTGTGCCTACCTTGATCCAGGGGATTAGTGCGTGGATTGCGGGCGGCCAACAGGGGCCGCCCCCGATTCCTAGCTTCACGGCCAGCAACTCGCAGAACATGATGGCGGGGCCATTGGTGTCTCCGGCGGAGGCGGCATTGGTGTCTCCGACGCCGGCACGGGAGCTTAATGCACCCGGGTGTACGCCGGCCGGCACCTCTGCAGCAAGCGGCCCCTCCGTCAACTGCACGCCCGCCGTTGGCGGTGCCTCGACATTAGCCAAGCTCGACGCCATCATCACGGTAACTAATTAAGCCTCTCTCGGCCGAGGACTTCATCTCCTTGCCTTTGACTGGGCATCCCTAACGCCCTACATGTTTTCGCAGGGCGCCGCCGACGTTCCGTGCACTCTCCTGCACTTCGTGAACAACGAGTTGGTCGATGTCGCCAAGGGCAAAATCGTTCAACCGGGCAACCCCTTGTTCCACGGTACCCAGATGCCACCCAACTTGTTTAGGGTTCAACTGGTTCGGGTGCTGCCAGGCTGCGACGAGTTGTTACCTCCGATTCGACCCGTCGGGGCCGACGATGATGACGTGATGACCCTCAGCGCCTGCCTGAGCTGGCCCCTGCTTTGGCCGAAGAGCCAGATTCGTTTGGGGGCGGGGGACACCATCCCAAAGACAACACCGCCAGTCGTGCCGGTGCCAAGTCGGCCCCATGGCAAGACCGCCGCAACGGTGCCGGACATCCCTATGCCACTGGATCCAAACATGCATATGGCACAGGATTAGAACGGCGACGACGACGATACATTTGCCAACGTCGATCAGTACTTTGCCGATCATGGGTACGGTGGCGACTTCATGGGGCCTCCTTCTCAAGAACCCAACCCAACAAAAGACGTGCGCGATCTAGCTGGTACCGCGGAGAAGCCAAGTTGCAACAGGCGCCGTCTGCCGTTCAGCTCTTAGGAGACGCCTCCAGCTGCCGACTTCACCGAGCCTCAGATAGGCGAGGTGCGAAATATTATCAGCCCCAACACACTCAAGAAGGCGGTCTGTGAGCAGAACTCGGTCCCATTACAGGAGAAGAAGAAGGCACGCAAAAGAAAGACTAACAAGCGTGCGGGCCAGCCGGCACCGAGTACGATCCGTGCTCAGGACGGGCCACCTTCACCTGAGGATATCTCGAGGAGGGTGCATGTGGCGGGTAGGCCGATGCTACCGAGAAATATGCTCGATGCTGCAACCGGTGCTATGCGGAGTCTGCATGACAGTGTTCTTTCTTTGGAGAAGCGGCCTCTCAGAGAGAAGGATGTGGCATACCCGGTTTTCGCGGCCAAGGTGCCAGAGGGCAAGGGCTTTGTGGATAACTCCATCGGGGGTACGATCGTCCTGCGGTTTGATGACATCCACGCTATGTTGAACCTTCATCCGCTGCACTACACCTTCGTTCGGCTATTTTCGCTGAGTATGGAGATGCGGATCATTCGCGACAAGACCCCGGACATCGTGATAGTCGACCCCTTCTACATGCGTGCCAAGATCTTGGGCAGCGTTGGGGACCGGCAAGTCGCGAGTTCTTACCTCGAAGGCGTCATTCTGGCAAACCAAGATAAGGATAACTTACTCGTGCCTTACTTTCCCGAGTAAGTCCTCCCCTCAACCGCCCCGTAACATATGAATTCTTAGATTTCGATCGTTTTTCTTTTAACATTCCGTGTTTTCTGCAGTGACACACATTGCACGCTCATCCTCCTAAGCCCCAAATATTCCATGGCCACGTATTTCGACCCGGACCGTCAGTCGAACATAGACTACACAAATGTCAAGAAGGTTCTTGATGATGTTCTCCCCGGCTACGTCAAATCTGGAGGCACCTTCACCAGGCCTATTCGTAAGTACGGCAAGCACGTGTTCTCCCACAATACGACGTTCTGCTGCGTCAAGCAGCCGCCTGGCGGTCAGAAGGGTGCCTACTACGCCATCCATCACATGCGGGCGATCGTACGGGACCATCATCAACTTCTGCTACCGAGTAGACTCAAAGATTGGGCCGCGAGCGTGTTGGCAATCCAGGATGCGGACATCAGACAAGAATTCTTTCGCATCCAGTCGGAGTTTGCGGAAATCATCCATCAAGATGTCCTTCGTACCTCGGGGCAGTTCTACCTCAGAAATCAACCGTACAACAGTGACATCGACACAATCCTACAAATACAGGCTGACAACGCCCGTTGTTTCATGACTCCCACGATAGACGGCGGCTTCATCCACGCTCCGGTCCCTTGAGTCGAGTCGAAAGCAGTGATGCTGTGTCTAGTTCTGAAACATCGATTGGCTCATGTTGTAATTAAACTTTAATGAACTTGTAGTATGTCTCTTTGGTTTCGAGAGTCGTTCAACTTAGATGTAATCGATGCTATTAATGTCTTGCTTTTCTCTTCTGATCGTTCTGTTGCATACTTATATATTGCTTATGTATTGTCTGTGAATTGGTACTAACGTTTCGTTTGGCTACTGCATAGCGATGCCGTGGTATGTCGTGTACAAGGGTAAGGTTCCCGGAGTCTACGACAATTGGGAGGAGTGTCGGAGACAGGTTCACCGATTCAGCGGTAACAGTTACAAAGGGTACGCCACTAGGGCCGAGGCCGAATCTAGATACGCCCGCTATCTAGCGGGAGAGGGGAGGGAGCGTTGGAGGAACCGGATGAAGACGAGTTTCATTGTGATGATGCTCATCGTGATGACCGCAGCTCTCTTCTATGTGATGGTAGTTTAGATGATCGATATCGACTTGTAATGTGAAGACAAACTCGCGGTCTTGAGACTTGTAATATAATGTTCTATCTTTGTTCGGTCTTTTCAATTCGGAGACTAATATGATGAATTGTATTCGGAGACTAAAATGATGAATTGTATTCAGAGACTAATCTTCTATTGTATTCGATGAATCTGTTGTTGATGTGTGCTGTCTATATTTTGTCCAATTATACATTTTGTAACCTGTGCAAAAAACAGAAAATTAAAAAATAAAAAAAACCTAATATTCATACTAATGGCGCATCACATCATAGTGCGCCATTAGTATGCCAAAGGATACTAATGGCGCATCATTAAACAGTGCGCCATTAGTATGCCGAAGTTACTAATGGCGCATTCTGTTGTTGTGCGCCATTAGTATGCCAAAGCACTTGGGTATACATGGCCCCCTGGGAGGCATACTAATGGCGCACTGTTGTATATACTAATGGCGCATCTGAGGTGCGCCATTAGTATACCAGATACTAATGGCGCACCAGTGGTGCGCCATTAGTAAAATATACTAATGGCGTGGCACTAATGGCGCACCACTAATGCGCCATTAATGGCCAAATTAGGTGCGCCATTAGTAGGCCTTTTCCTAGTAGTGGCAATTGCCAATTGATGTAGGAGATAAAGATCCTTCGGAAGCAATCGAAGACTTGTCTATTGGCAAGATTCATCTAACGGAGGTGAAGGAGAGTACCTCATCCGTCAAAGTAGAATCTTCTACCTCACGACAAGGTGAACCAAGAGTTGATACAGAAGCATCCACAAGTGGGACACACCAAGATGAAGAGAACGAGGAAATACACCAAGATGAACATCAGCAACCTCCTTCTCCACCATGATAAGAGAACGACAACATCAACAATGAAGAAGGACAAGAAGAAGGACAAGATGAAGAAGATATTCCACCCCGACCCAAGCAAAAGCTCTCACGAGTTAGAGCAAGAGTCGCCAGAGACCATCCCGTCGAGCAAATCTACAATGACATTCAAACCGGGAGAATCACTCGCTCTAAATCTCGTTTAGCTAATTTTTGTGAACACTATTCATTCATCTCTAGCATTGAACCTATGAAGGTTGGAAGAAGCATTGGAAGATCTGGATTGGATAAATGCTATGCATGAAGAGCTACACAACTTTGAGAGAAACCAAGTGTGGACATTGGTTGAGAAGCCCAACAACAACCATAACATCATCGGTACCAAATGGGTGTTTCGCAACAAGCAAGATGAAGATGGACAAGTAGTTCGCAACAAAGCACGTCTCGTCGCCCAAGGCTACACCCGAGTCGAAGGTATAGACTATGGTGAGACATATGCCCCCGCTGCTAGACTTGAGTCCATCCGCATCTTACTTGCCTACGCTAATCACCATGATATCACTTTATACCAAATGGACATTAAAAGTGCTTTTCTAAATGGTGAAATTGAGGAGGAAGTTTATGTTAAACAACCTCCCGGCTTTGTCAATCCTAAGAAATCCGGTCATGTTTACAAACTTCACAAAGCTCTTTATGGTCTTAAACAAGCTCCTAGAGTGTGGTATAAATGCTTGACCAAGTTCCTTATCGAAAAAGGCTTTGAGATTGGAAATATAGATTCTACTCTTTTCACAAAAAGGGTTAATGGTGAATTATTTGTATGCTAAATTTATGTTGATGATATCATATTTGGTTCTACTAACCCTCATTTTAGTGAAAAGTTTGGGAAGCTAATGTCGGAGAAGTTTGAGATGTCTATGATGAGTGAACTCAATTTCTTTCTTGGTTTGCAAATCAAGCAAACTAAGGAAGGCACCTTTGTTTCTCAAACAAAGTACACCAAGGACTTATTCAAGAAGTTCAACATGCAAGAAAGCAAAGGTATGAAAACTCCCATGCCTACTAGTGGACATCTTGACCTGACTAAGGATGGTAAACCGGTTGATCAAAAAGTTTATTGCTCTACGATTGGATCATTGTTATATCTATGTGCCTCTCGTCCTGATATTATGCTAAGCATGTGCATGTGTGCACGATATCAAGCGGCCCCCAAAGAATGTCATATTAAGGCTGTGAAAAGGATAGTGGGATACTTAATACATACACCAAATTTTGGCATTTGGTATCCTAAGAGGTCCTCTTTTGATCTTGTTGGCTATTCCAACTCGGACTATGCCGGAGACAAGGTTGATAGAAAGTCCACTTCGGTTACTTGTGAATTTCTTGGTAGATCTCTTGTGTCTTGGTCCTCCAAGAAACAAAACTCAGTATCCTTATCCACCGCCAAAGCGGAATACATTGTCGCTGGTTCATGTTGTGCTCAATTACTTTGGATGACCCAAACTCTTAAAGATTATGGGATATATGTGAAACATGCTCCTTTGCTTTGTGAAAATGAAATTGCCATTAAGATTGCCCATAATCCCATGCAACATTCCCGGACTAAGCATATTGAAGTTCGTCATCATTTCATTCGAGATCATGTTGCTAAAGGGGATATTGATCTTAAGCATGTTCGTACCGATAAGCAATTGGTGGATATATTCACCAAACCTCTTGATGAGAAAGTATTCTACCGGTTGAGAGGAGAATTGAACATCACTGATGCTTCAAACTTGGAGTAGGAACTCCACTTGGATACATGCAAGGCATGAATCTATGACTAATCCTTGATATTTCTCTTATGATGATATTCATATGTCTTGGATATACTTGCATCCTTGCATGCTATCTAACCCTTGTAGATACTTGGATGAATCTAAATCTATGAGATTGCAACTCACTCACATTTTGAGCAATTTCTACATCACCAAGTCGCTACAATACGGTGGTTTATGACAAGGAAGCATGAAACCCTTCAACATATCCTTTGACAAATTCTATATATCAAATTTCATTTGGTATCAAGTTTCATGATTGTCATTTTGGATACACAAGTGCTATTCCTTGCAAGACTAACTCATGTAGGTAGATGAACTCAAATTACAAATGGTGCACCCAACTCTTGATGAGCTACATCAACCTTGAGCATCCCACACAAGTTCAACTACATGATCAAGATCAACACCACCACCCAAGGTATGTTATTCCATCTTAGAGAAGCTTTACTCCAAGTCATGGGCCAAAGCAACTCAACAAGATGTGAATACATCAAATGCTTAAACGAAAAATGGTAACCCCATTTTGAGCTTAAATGATGAGTATGACTTATGATCAAGTGTTCTCACTTGACTCCTTAGTCAATATACTCTAACATAGGTGACTTTGTCACCGCCCAATTCTAGGTGAAGTTCTCTAGTGTTTCTCTGAGTTCTTGCATTTGTTCTTCGCATTTGTCCCTTGCATATTTTCCCTTCTTTTATCAAAAAAAACTTCATCTAGATTTTCTTTTTGTCTGTTTTGTTCTGCATTCCCTGCATTCAGTTCCTTGCAAATTCTTCAGTTAATTCATTGCAAATCCTTGTGAGATCTTTCTTACCTAGTGAGCTGAGGTGACAAGTGCTTTCTCCGATCTATTGCTTTCGGTCCAACCGAATCATTTCGGTGCAACCGAAGCACACACCTCGGTGCCACCGATTTCACTTCAGACAAAATGACTTGCCACTTGATCCTGCATTCCCTTTTGCTCCAGCTCCACTCAATGATTCTTGTCCTCTACCAGCATCACATTTTATACGCTACTTTGCTCAGTGACTCAAGGACCAAACCTATTTTGACTCACACACCAGAGGATTCCTTCTTGGAAATTGATGTCAAAGGGGGGGGAGAGAGTTCACATCAAAGCTTAATCCTTCAAAAAGGGGAGAGAATGCTTCAAACAGGGGGAGAGAAGAATTACATACCCCAGATGCTTGGTGTTCAAGAGGAGAGAAGTCACATGTCTTTAGAGGGAAAATACATGTTCATGTTGTTTGTGTATTTTTCTTTGCTCTGATTTTCTGTTCCCTATCTTCTCCTAGTATCCCATATAAGATTCAGGGGAGCAAGACATCTAAGGGGAGAAATTATTTGAATTTATTGCATATCTTTACCTTTTGGGGACATGTCTATATCTAATAGAGTATCCAGTGCTCACACTCTACATGTCATCCCAATCTTGGTACTCTTGTGATTCCTTTGTTTGCTCTGGCTAGTAGATGTATTTGTGTTATCTAACCTTGTTTACTCAGGTTCATCCCTTTCTAAGCCAACTCAAGACCACAAGGTAAGTAAATGCATCACACTCATGTGCATGAGGATCTCTTGCTGATGTACATACTGTTTGCAAGAAGGACTCATGAGCATGAAGGTACATTTCCTATATTCACATTTTGTTGCTCTGATGCATATAGCCAAGATACATGTAACTCATTGCTTGCTCTGTTATGTTTATGCACTCATATGCTCTTATGTTCCATATTCACATGATTGCATACATATAGGGGTAGCCTATGCATGTTGCATGTCCTTACAAAGCTTTACTTGTTATTCTCTATATCTTTATCTAAAACTTTGATGTATGTTGTCATCAATTACCAAAAAGGGGGAGATTGAAAGCACAAGTGCTCCCTGGGTCATTTTGGCAATTAATGTCAACATATCTTTTGTGAACTAATACTTTCATCTAGTATATTTCAGATAAGTCCAACAGTGGAGTGGCATGGAAAAGAGGATGTGGAACCCCTTCAAGATGATAAGGACAAAGGATTGGCTCAAGCTCAAAGCTCAGGGCTCTACATTTTACTTTTAGTGATCCAAGATCACATTGAGTCCATAGAAAGCCAATACTATTAAGAGGGGATGAGGTGTTGCTTAATGGCTTGCTTGCTCAAAGTGCTTAGTGATATGCTCCAAAGCCCTCAACCACTTTCTCACATCCACATACGTCCCAAACCAAAAGTCAAACTCGGCCCCACCGAATATTTTCATCCGGCGCCACCGAGTTCTCTTGACATAGCCACTGCCAGAAACCCTAATCAATTCGGTCACACCGATGGGATCTCGGTCTCACCAAGATGGGCTTGCAAACTCTCTGTTGCCTATTGCATTAATTTTAGTCTCACCGAAATATGAAATCGATACCGCCGAGTTTGCTTGGCCAACTCTCTGTTGTGATTATTACCCAAATCGGTCCCGCCGAGTTTGTGTAATCGATCCAACCGAGATAAGGCTTTACCCTAACCCTAGCACATCGGTCCCACCGAGTTGATCATGTCGGTCCCACCGAAATGGCCTAACGGTCACATATGTACTGGATCGGTCCGACCGAGTTTTCTGATTCGGTCCCACCGAGTTTGGTATAATGTGTGTAACGGTTAGATTTTCTGTGGAGGCTATATACCCCTCCACCCACTCTTCATTCATGGAGAGAGCCATCAGAACATGCCTACACTTCCAACATACATTTTCTGAGAGAGAACCACCTACACTTGTGTTGAGGTCAAGATATTCCATTCCAACCACATAAATCTTGATCTCTAGCCTTCCCAAGTTGCTTTCCACTCAAATCATCTTTCTACCAAATCCAATCCTATGAGAGAGAGTTGAGTGTTGGGGAGACTATCATTTGAAGCACAAGAGCAAGGAGTTCATCATCAACACACCGTCTATTACCTCTTGGAGAGTGGTGTCTCCTAGATTGGTTAGGTGTCACTTGGGAGTCTCCGTCAAGATTGTGGAGTTGAACCAAGGAGTTTGTACGGGCAAGAAGATCGCCTACTTCGTGAAGATCTACCCTAGTGAGGCAAGTCCTTCGTGGGCGATGGCCATGGTGGGATAGACAAGGTTGCTTCTTCGTGGACCCTTCGTTGGTGGAGCCCTCCGTGGACTCGCGCAACCGTTACCCTTAGTGGGTTGAAGTCTCCATCAACGTGGATGTACGATAGCACCACCTATCGGAACCACGGATAAAAAGTCTCCGTGTCTCCAATTGTGTTTGCACACTCCAATCCCATCCCTCTACATTCTTACAACTTGCATGATTTACTTTCCGCTGCTTATATACTCTTGTCATGCTTGCTTGATATGTATTGCGAATGTTTGAACTTGTGCTAAAACTCCACTTCAACTCAAAGAATTTAAAAACTGTAACTTTTCTTGTTAAGAGTCTATTCGCCCCCCCCCCTCTAGACACCTCTTCTCGATCCTTTCAGTCCCTTGTGATGGGTTCGATCTTGCGGTGCTCAATCTCAGTGACAGAAAGAGGCATGACACGCATGTATCGTTGCCATTAAGGATAAAAAGACGGGTCTATTTCTACATGAATTGATCTTGTCTACATCATGTCATCATTCTTATTGCATTACTCCGTTTCTCCATGAACCTCATACACTAGATGCATGCTGGATAGCGATCGATGTGTGGAGTAATAGTAGTAGATGCAGGCAGGAGTCGGTCTACTAATCTTGGACGTGATGCCTATATACATGATCATTGCCTTGGATATCGTCATTATTATTCACTTTTCTGTCAATTGCCCAACCGTAATATGTTCACCCACCGTATGCTATTTTCTCGGGAGAAGCCTCCAGTGAAATCTACGACCCCCGGGTCTATTTCCTATCATATTAAAATCAAAAATACCTTGATGCACTTTTTCTTTATGTATTTTATTTTGAGTTTTTTCTAGATCTATTTATTAAATCTTATACAATTTAATTTATCTCAATACCGAGGAGGGATTAACAACCCCTCTTACGCGTTGGGTTGCAAGTATTTGTTATTTGTGTGAGGGTGATGTTTATATAGTGTTGCTTGGTTCTCCTACTGGATTGATAACCTTAGTTTCATAACTGAGGGAAATACTTACCGTTGCTGTGCTGCATCATCCTCTCCTCTTTAGGGAATTACCAACGCAGACACGAGCAATCACGCAGTCTCTTGAAGGTGCTCATAGGGGTGTGCGTGCGTGTGTGCGTTTTGAGAGATGAGTGTATGTGTATATGTTAATAAACAAATATAGAAAAGGAGTGGGGGATGGGCATATACCTCCATGACAAGAGCATTTATTATTAGGGTATCCATTGTCTGTCCTAGATTGGGCAATTCCTATTCGGCGCATTCAATGCATGTTTCTTCAATAGTTTTTTAAGGGACTTTCTTCAATAGTTGTAAATGGGCGCACACACCCCCATCGCGTTGGGCCAGCCCATCTTACACTCTTTTTTTCGTACAATCTTCAAAAAATATGCGCCAACCATGATTCAATCTACGCCTGTAAGCTATGTACAACCATTGTAACCAAAATGGACAACTTTCTTGTTATGCCTAGTTACCTTCTTTATTTTTCTTGAAATAACAAACGTGAACTTGTTTTTTTGGCTGATTTTCTTACTTTTTTCACTTTCTGTTCTTTTTTAAACTATGCACATTTTTTCAATATTGATGATTTTTTTCAAAATTGATGAACTTTTTTTAAAAAATTTGTTGATTTTTTTTCAAAATCGATGATTTTTTTCAATTTTGTGAACCTTTTATTTCAAAATCGATGAAAATTTTCAAACCGATGAACTTTTTAAAATTTCCCATTTGTTTTAAATCGATGATTTTTTTCAAATTCATGAACTTTTTTCAAATTCACTATCTTTTTTGAAAAATAAACCATATCCCTGTTTTTCAAATATATGAACTTTGTCTAATCCATTTTTTCCAAAAAAAAATTACCAATTTTTAGATTCATTATTTTTTTCAAAGTCCAAATGGTCGACGGTTGACGCATCGACCGAACGATGTGATCGAAGGGAGACATGTGACCCTGGCTACACGCCCCCACTGCGTTGGGCCAGCCATCTTACACTTTTTTTCATACAATCTTCAAAAAATATGCGCCAACCATGATTCAATCTACGCCTGTAATCTATGTACAACCATCGTAACCAAACTGGACAACTTTCTTGTTGTGCCTAGTTACCTCCTTTATTTTTCTTGAAATAACAAACGTGAACTTGTTTTTTTGGCTGATTTTCTTACTTTTTTCACTTTCTGTTCTTTTTTAAACTTTGCACATTTTTTCAACATTGATGATTTTTTCAAAATTGATGAATTTTTTTTTTAATTTGATGATTTTTTCAAAATCGATGATTTTTTTCAATTTTGTGATCCTTTTGTTTCAAAATCGATGAACTTTTTCAAATCAATGAACTTTTCTAAAATTTACCATTTGTTTTAAATCGATGATTTTTTTCAAATTCACTATCTTTTTTTAAAAATAAACCATATCCCTGTTTTTTCAAATATATGAACTTTGTCTAATCCATTTTTTCCAAAAAAGATTACCAATTTTTCAGATTCATTATTTTTTTCAAAGTCCAAATGGTCGAGGTTGACGCATCAACCAAACGATGTCATCGAAGGGAGACATGTGACCCTAGCTACACACCCCCACCACGTTGGGCCAGCCCATCTTACACTTTTTTTTCGTACAATCTTCAAAAAATATGCGCCAACCATGATTCAATCTACGCCTGTAAGCTATGTACAACCATCATAACCAAATTGGACAACTTTCTTGTTGTGCCTAGTTACCTTCTTTATTTTTCTTGAAATAACAGACGTGAACTTGTTTTTTTGGCTGATTTTCTTACTTTTTTCACTTTCTGTTCTTTTTTAAACTTTGGACATTTTTTCAACATTGATGATTTTTTTCAAAATTGACAAACTTTTTTTTGAAATTTGATGATTTTTTTTCAATTTGTGAACCTTTTGTTTCAAAATCGATGAACTTCTCAAAAATTTACCATTTGTTTTAAATCAATGATTTTTTTCAAATTCATGCACTTTTTTCAAATTCACTATTTTAAAAAAAAACCATATCCCTGTTTTTTCAAATATATGAACTTGGTCTAAGACGTTTTTTCCAAAAAAATTACCAATTTTCAGATTCATTATTTTTTCAAAGTCCAAATGGTCGACGGTTGACGCATCGACCGAACGATGTGATCGAAGGGAGACATGTGACCCTAGCTACACACCCCCACCGCGCTGGGCCAGCCCATCTTACACTTTTTTCCGTACAATCTTCAAAAAATATGCGCCAACCATGATTCAATCTACGCCTGTAAGCTATGTACAACCATCGTAACCAAACTGGACAACTTTCTTGTTGTGCCTATTACCTTATTTATTTTTCTTGAAATAACAAACGTGAACTTGTTTTTTTGGCTGATTTTCTTACTTTTTCCACTTTCTGTTCTTTTTTAAACTTTGCACATTTTTTCAACATTGATGATTTTTTCAAAATTGATGAACTTTTTTTAAAAAAATTGATGATTTTTTTCAATTTTGTGAACCTTTTGTTTCAAAATCGATGAAAATTTTCAAATCAATGAACTTTTCTAAAATTTACCGTTTGTTTTAAATAGATGTTTTTTTCAAATTCATGAACTTTTTTCAAATTCACCATCTTTTTAAAAAAATAAACCATATCCCTGTTTTTTCAAATATATGAACTTTGTCTAATCCATTTTTTCCAAAAAAATTACAAATTTTCAGATTCATTATTTTTTCAAAGTCCAAATGGTCGACGGTTGACGCATCGACTAAACGATGTGATCGAAGGGAGACATGTGACCCTAGCTACACACCCCCACCACGTTGGGCCAGCCCATCTTACACTTTTTTTTCGTACAATCTTCAGAAAATATGCGCCAACCATGATTCAATCTACGCCTGTAAGCTATGTACAACCATCGTAACCAAACTGGACAACTTTCTTGTTGTGCCTAGTTACCTTCTTTTTTTTTCTTGAAATAACAAACATGAACTTGTTTATTTGGCTGATTTTCTTTCTTTTTTCACTTTCTGTTCATTTTTAAATTTTGCACATTTTTTCAACATTGATGATTTTTTTTCAAAATTGATGAACTTTTTTTTAATTTGATGATTGTTTTTTTTCAAAATCGATGATTTTTTTCAATTTTGTGAACCTTTTGTTTCAAAATCGATGAACTTTTCTAAAATTTACCATTTGTTTCAAATCAATGATTTTTTTCAACTTCACTATCTTTTTAAAAAAATAAACCATATCCCTATTTTTTCAAATATATGAACTTTGTCTAATTCGTTTTTTCCAAAAAAATTACCAATTTTCAGATTCATTATTTTTTCAAAGTCCAAATGGTCGACGGTTGACACATTGACCGAACGACGTGATCGAAGGGAGACATGTGACCCTAGCTACACACCCCCACCGCGTTGGGCCAGCCCATCTTACACCTGTAAGCTATGTACAACCATGATTCAACCTACACCTGTCAGCTATGTACAACCATCGTAACCAAACTGGACAACTTTCTTGTTGTGCCTAGTTACCTTCTTTATTTTTCTTGAAATAACAAACGTGAACTTGTTTTTTTTGGCTGATTTTCTTACTTTTTTCACTTTCTGTTCTTTTTAAACTTTGCATATTTTTTCAACATTGAAGATTTTTTTTCAAAATTGAAGAACTTTTTTTTTTGAAATTTGATGTTTTTTTTTCAAAATCGATGATTGTTTTCAATTATGTGAACCTTTTGTTTCAAAATCAATGAACTTTTTCAAATTGATGAACTTTTCTAAAATTTACCATTTGTTTTAAATTGTTGATTTTTTTCAAATTCATGAACATTTTTCAAATTCACTATCTTTTTTAAAAAATAAACCATATCCCTGTTTTTTCAAATATATGAACTTTGTCTAATCCATTTTTTCCAAAAACAAATTACCAATTTTCAGATTCATTATTTTTCAAAGTCCAAATGGTCAATGATTGACGCATCGACCGAGCGATGTGATCGAAGGGAGACATGTGACCCTAGCTACAGGTCTAGACACTTTTATTTGGGCCAGCCAAGATGCATGAGCGCCAGAAAGGAATTGCGACATTGTAGTGGCAAGCATCTCACCTCAATAGTGTAAGTGTTTCTCAAAAGAAAAACCTCAATAGTGTGGGGTGGCATGTTTGAATCCTCGGGAGCTCCCTCCTTTACATGCTTTTTCTACATCATGCGTTAAAAAAAGAAGTGGCTTCGCGTCGATGGGCCAACCCAGTAGTGTGCCGAGCCTTTGTGCCGCACTCTGCGTCATATAGGCGGTCCCTGAACGAACAAAAAACCCAGAGAAACAAGTTAGTACTACCTCAAATAGAAAAAATCTATATAATCGAAGAAATGAACCCCGCTTTATTATTGGGTATAGATTACACATCGAGAAAGATTTAAAAAACACAAAGGAAAAATAATGTTCAAAAGGAGTGGGGCTAGGCATATACCTCCATGACAAGAGCTTTTTTATTACTAGTAAATGCGTACGTGCAATGAATGTTGGTACTTCCTCCGTCCCAAAATTCTTGTCATAGATTTGTTTAGATACGGATGTATTATACATATACTAAACCTGTCCAGATTTAGTTTACCTGAATTTTTTGACTTTTTTCTACCAGTGAAAATGAACCCAATGAGATGGCGCCACGTGCATTACTAGGGGACCTGGTGGGGTACGCACCTGTGTGCAGCTAGCTATTTTATTCAGGATATTATTTCAAGTCAACTGAGCAGTTTGTCGGGAGGAGGAATTGGCCAGGCGCAGGGGGCTATAGTTGCGTGACGTGAGGCTGGTCATAGTGGAAGTAACTTATATTAGTGTCATGCATATGATATTAGTTTAAATTACTATCTTCATAGTATAAAATAATATAGTAATAATGTCATAGAGGACTTCATTTATTAGCTTGTAGACTCATTTTGTTTTGGGAAGTGCTATGTTACAATAACATATTATGTTACCACTTTTCATTAACTACGCCACGTAAGTAAAAAAATTTTAAAGTGCGCTATGTTACCAGCTAAGTTACTCCCACTAGCCTATAGATTTCTCTGCCGAGTGCATGCATGCATGCTTGGGCGATGGGTGGTCGTGTCTCCTTTCCAATGAGCGGTCGCCGCTTATTAAGTTCTCTCTCGAAGAGTCTGCATGTATCTTCATAGATGGATGCCTCTCTCTCTATATATAGGTCATCACCTTGGCTGGTATGCATGACAAGATGCTCGCTTCACCTTCGTCTATTCCCAGCCTGGCCAGTAACTACCTCCGCTCTTCTGCCACTCCGAAGATGGCCGCCCTCCCCTACTCCACCCTAGTCATGGAGCCGGCGCCTGCAGGTCGTCCGATCCGGTACCTCTCTTCCCGGTGTAGGCCAGGTCCAGGAGATCCGGCTGGAAGTAGCTTCGTTCTTTCTCTGCCCGGCGGCCGTCGCCTCGCACGCTGACGCGCCGTCGCCGCCGTCATGTATGCCGACCACAGTTGTGCGCTCGCTGATGCCGCCAAGATCAAGCATGCTCAGGTATGTGTCCCGTTGCTTGAATCGGCACCGACGATGGCGCGTACGCGGAGTCCGCGACGTAAGCCTATGTGTGCTCAGTCAGGTTCTCCGGCAAAGACGAAGCCGACGCCACCAGCCCCCCGCAACGGAGCGGAGGAGGCGGCCCAGCGGCTGCACCTCTTGGCGGACGGGAGAAGGACTAAACTGGACGTGGGGGTAGAGGAGGACGATCTCGACGGTGGATATCTTGCAAAGCTGCTGCCATGCGTCGCCGTAGGACGCGACGATGAGGCCCTCTGCTACATGAATGTTAGAGGCCTCGAGGACGCATCTTGAGCGTTCATGATCTCGCGTGCGTCGTCAGGGGACGACCGCGTTGAGCTCGCCGAGGCGGAGCATCATGAGCGGGCCATGTGCGGCAGCGAGGTTGTGTAGGTGGACGATGATCGTCGGTGCCGGGTGCCCACGGCCTCCACGGCGTCAAGCTCGCCGAGGCAGAGCATCATTGCGGGCCATGGCGTGAGCGCGGGGCGGGGCAACGTAGGACCATGCGCTGGTGTCCTCGAGCCTAACAATCGGCCGGTGCTTCGAGCTCGAGCACGCCTATGCCACTGGAGCCCCGCTGGTCCGCCCCGCGCCTCTGGCTGTTCAGCGAAGCCCGTTCCTCGACCTGGCTCTGCCCGGGCTCGGCGGGTTGCTGGCAGTGTCACGGGCTCACGGCTGATGCAGAGGAGGCAGAGGAATTTTTTTCCTCATTTTCTTCACGGCTGATTATTTGCACATACAACAGCTTCGTCAAATAACTTCAACCGTGCATTATCATCATCCTTTAACCTTCGACTTCATCCACAGCAGCCTGCACAACCTCTGTGTCGTCGAGCTGCCTTCACCTCTGGATGGCACTGCGCCGCCCAAGGTGGTGCACGAGTGGCGAGCCTTCTTCGGCGCTCACAAGTGCAGGTCGCTTATGGACAACAGCGTGCTTTACCTGCGGGACAACAGGTTGTGCGTCCCTAAATTGATCAGCGTCTACAACGGAGTCCCGGGGCAGAGCAATGAGCATGAGCTGATCGACATGTAGCCTCGCTGGTGTGGAGGTGTTGAACCAAGCTCTGGATGATCAAGCAGAAGTGTTGGCCTGTAGGGATTACACACATTCGATTGCTGTGGCACTAACTATGTGCTTACGACTTTTGTTTACTTTCAGGTTCAACACTCAAGTTGTTAATTCACACAGAGTTGAGCTTCAGCTTCAGATCAACATTCTCTAAATCTTCCTCACCATGGATTGAGCGTGCGGGTATTCACACACCCTTGTTTTTATGGTTAATTTTTTATCACTTGATTCACTTCTACAGAACAACTTGAGCTAGCCTCTTTGATTATTAGTAGCCGATGAAAGAAGCCCACCAACTTAATTGCCGACATAAGTTGTAAGACATGGAGTTTTAAACCTCCTTTTTAGTTGAACCATCGTTATTTGTTACTATCTCCGTCCCATAATGTAAGACTTTTTGACACTATTGTCAAGACATCCGTCTAAGTTATTCTAAACATTTTCCTGCTCTATATGTTGAATCAAAGTTTCTAGAGAAACAAAGTTCAATGATCGCTGTTATGTGAAGGTAGTTGGTGACTTGCTGTTATGTTTTTGTCAACATAAATATGATTTTGCTTTTGAAGATTTAGAGAACTTGTGGCAATTTGCCTGAAGAAACAAGTTTGGTTGTTTCATTTATTGGGCATTTCTTGAGAAGCAGCTGCATCGCAGGGATCCCAACCTGAGGTGCTGTATACTGTTGCTCTTGGTATTTGGCACATGCATACATCAGAGGTAGGTTGCTCCAACGACGAGCACCTGGTTCGTCCGCATAATGATCTTTGGGGATCAATCAGCGATCAGATATTCTGAAGAAAAGAAAAAAGATTTTGACATATCTTTATTGTTTGTAACATAAAGATACCAAATCTCTAAGAAAATACCTGGTGTTACAGGCGTGAACATCTACAGATTCTGAAACTGTTTTTTGTTATCATGCTTTGCAGATACTGCAGATTTTCAGAGACCGCTGAAATGCACGACTTGCTGGTGAGTGCTTCGTTTTTTCCTTTCAAGTTAGCTTCTTGATTTGGTGATCTGATATTTATCCCCGTAGGCTTATGGTGGCTATGAGCAATGCTAGACACACGGACTACACACTTGAAGTGGCGAAGGAAAGGCTTTTTACTACACAAGAAAAAGCACGATACAAGCAATGACAATTTAATATGGCTCGCCAGCAAATATGTACCCAACAGAATGAATATGCAAGACAAGCAGTGATCTTGGCGGAAATATGCAACAATTTCTGTGAGTCTTTGCATGTACACCGACGTCATCTATCACAACAAGGATCCCATCATTTCATACACAGGAGCAAAGCGTAGCCACCATAAGTAGCCCTTATTAGTAATATATCAGCGAGGAAAATGGACTGTACATATGGTGCCAATATAAGTAGACCTTATTAGTAATGTATCAGCGTGCACCCTTTCGTTCATCATTATGCATCTTGCATAGCTGCAATAAATATACTTATTTTCCATCTTTTATTATACTTGACTCATCGCATATACTCTTTCTGGGTTCTAGCCATGGACGATTCTGTCGTTACAAATATAACAATGCCTTTTATGATCTGTATAAACACAACGTACGGATGGGCGCGGCGTGCCGCCGCGCGGGCTATGCTAGTCTAACACTAAAACGTAACTAGATACATCCGTATTTAGATAAATCTAAGACAAGAATTTTGAGATGAAGGGAGTATTAAAAAGAAAATAAATTGCATGTTGGTATTATGTAGGATATCAATTCACATTTATTACGTGGATAGTGTAGAAGTTGATATTTGATATGATATTAATTACACGCTAAATATATTGAGCGTTCGCTGTTGAAGCAATATAGATTGTTGGATTGACATGATTTAACGACCGAGATTGATTGGATCTGCCTCTTTGGGTCTTTTTAATATAGATTATTATTTTTAGACAAGATATAGATATATATGTATATTTTTAAGATATAGATATATAGATTATTGACAAGATATAGATTATTGGTTCACCAACAGGCACCTGCAGGCGTTTCTTATTGGGCTGACCCGTTCCGTTGCTTTTTCATGTTCTTTTAAAAAAAGAAGTGGCTTCGCGTCGATGGGCCGACCCAGTAGTGTGCCGAGCCTTTGTGCCGCACTCTGCATCATATAGGAGGTCCCTGAAGGAACAAAAAACCCAGAGAAACAAGTTAGTACTACCTCAAATAGAGAAAATCTATATAATCGAAGAAATGAACCCTGCTTTATTATTGGGTATAGATTACACACCGAGAAAGATTTAAAAACACAAAGGAAAAGTAATATACAAAAGGAGTGGGGGCTAGGCATATACCTCCATGACAAGAGCTTTTTTATTACTAGTAAATGCGTATGTGCAATGAACGTTGGTACTTCCTTCGTCCCAAAATTCTTGTCTTAGATTTGTCTAGATACGAATGTATCTAACACTAAAACATAACTAGATACATCTGTATTTAGACAAGTCTAAGACAATAATTTTGGGATGGAGGGAGTATTAAAAAGAAAATAAATTGCATGTTGGTATTATGTAGGATATCAATTCACATTTATTACGTGGATAGTGTAGAAATTGACATTTGATATGAATTAATTACATGCTAAACATATTAAGCGCTCGCTATTGGAGCAATATAGATTGTTGGATTGACATGATTTTACGACCGAGATTGATTAGACATCCTCTTTGGGTCTTTTTAATATAGATTATTATTTTTAGACAAGATATAGATATATAGATTTTTTTAAGATATAGATATATAGATTACTAGTATAAATGCCCGTGCGTTGCACCGGGCAATAAAAGGGGCACAACATGTTTCATGTGTCATTGTGCACCTTTTTTATATGCAATTTTAATAAATGTTGATAATAAGGTTAAACATGGAAATATCCTTATTTTTAATAAAAGTTAATGTTTTCATACCGCTTCAACTCATCAACCGTGCTACGCTCTTCAACTTCAATACACAAAATGACTTGTGTAGACATGGTTATAATCTCAAGGAATTGATAGACTCTGCTTGACCTATGTTTATGAATCATGCACATTGCCTTTATCCATCCAATACATGTTTGTTCATGACCTAAAATGGTGAAATCAAACCAGACAGAACCGTACATGGTTACGAATTAAGTCATACTCCGCTCAAGCAACCTAAACTCGGCCTTGACTCAATGAGTGGTGAGATGCTAGGACACGGGGATCCAACATTATTGGAGGAGCACCGAGGACAATGGCCTGCTTTACGCGAGACTTCGAGTCCTCCTCATGAGTAGATGACGAGTGCGGGAGGCAGGCTTCTCCCTGCCAGCACGACTCGTCACCTGCCTATAATTCCACCGTTTTTTTATTTTTGATCTTTTAACCTATAAATTCCCTACCTTCCACTAACTTGCATATTTTATAATGTTTCTTATTTTATTTTATGCATTTTCATTTCATCATGCCATTTATAATGCTTCACACCAAATTAAAAACTATGAAGTTTTTCAGAAAATCATTTGATCTTTCCTTCCATTTTATACAATTGCTTTTCCAAATTCCTTTTTAAGCTTTTCAAAAAATCAAATGCCTTTTTATACTTCAAGTTTTGTACCCAAACTTTCCCAATCACCATTTTAATACTTTACCAAGGTCCACCAAAATTTTCAATTTATTTGGACACTTCTAAAACCTTGTCATAGTTCTAACCTATTTGAATAAATTCAAATGTGTTTGAATTTAAACCTTGTATTGCCCACTTCTAATTTTCTTGGAAGAAGCACATTTTTGCGAGTCCAGCAAAAATAGCACCTTGCCAAAACCCCATTCCTAATTCTCTCTTCTTTCTACTCTTTATCTATTTATATCTAATAAACAGAGAAAATGTGAGAATTAGGAGAGAGAGAGAGAGAGCAGTATCTAAACCGGCCGCCCATTCGGCCTAAGGTCCAGCCCAGCCACACCCACCTTAACGTAACCTAGCAATCCAATCTTTTACCCCTCAAAAAAAGCAATCCAATTTGTTACCCCTCAAAAAAAGCAATCCAATCGATTCCTTGGACAGCCTCGATTCCTTTCTCCCACCTCGTGCCGTCAGGGGAGGCGCCCCAAGCGCGCGCCCGATCCCCGGCACTGGCCGGTTCCGGCCCACCCCGGCGAGGTTGCACCGCCGCCGGCCTCGCTCTTCCTCGCCTCACCTCAATGCTCCTCCTCTCCTGCTTCATCGCGGCACCATGGCCGAGCCGCTCGCCTCCGTCCCCATGACGCGCATGGCCACCACCGCCGCGGCTGTACCCTGCACCGCGCCACCGCAACCTCGTCTGACCTCATGTCGCCGCACCGCCCCTCCTTTCTCACTTCTCTCCCTCACCACCCTGTCCCATTTCTGCCCAAGACCCGCGGATGCCATGGATCCGTCCGGGAAGCCGCGCTCTGGCCTTCCTCGTCGTCACCGGCGACCCCCGCCTCGCCACCCGTCTCCGGATCAGCCTCCCCAGCCCCCGTCGTGCACGTATTCGGTCCCTGCAAGCTTCAGCCGTCGCCGACGTTCTGCATCAAGCAGCCCCAAAACGAGAGCAACGCAAGGTTGAATACTCAAAACCACATGGTTCTTTCTATAAAAACGAAACGTTTTCTCACAAATATCCACTTTAAAAAGTACCGCGGGTTCAATTACCGAAAAACACATGGGCTTTTTTGCAAAAGGTGTGCGACGGTGAACCCGAGAAGCTCAACCCGTGCTTTATTATTATTAGCACAAATGCCCGTGCGTTGCAGCGGGAGAAAAATGACGGGTTGCTAATGACAAAAATGATGGACCAATTGAGAGTAGGATTCTTCGGGACGCCGGTACGGGATATGTCATATTTATTCTCGTTGTCCCAAGTCCTAACCTCAATCTGACCATAGGCTCCTATATTTTCAGAAATACTGTGCATCATATGAGCTGTGGTATTATTTGAATCTTGGTGCAAAAATTCAGACCAATGTATTCTACCTACTGTTGCTTCTCAGCTTCAACATCATTTGAGCTAGGCAAATTGAGCGTTGTTACCATGGTTAAAAAATTACACCGACTAAAGAAATAGCAATGCAATGTACAACAGATTGGACAAAATCTAAATTTATACATATACTTGTCATCCATTGTGATATATGTGCTGAAGTTACCTGTATCAACATAGAAAGAAACAAATAAAACAAACTGCCATAGTACCACACGTCTTCCCATGCACATGATATGCCAATGCATTTGTTCCACGTAGGAATGTTGATGCATTTGAGGGTAGATTTGTCATGTGAAACAACAGTCAAACTTTTTTAGGAAAAAATGGGACCTTTAAAAAGCTTACACTGATTTTACCTTTTTTGCGTTGTGCAATAGATCCAAACAACAGTATTTTCTGCATCCTTTCAAAATTAATAGGTTTTATTGCTATTTCTGTCAAATTTGAATATAGATGCTAGTGTAGTATAACTATCACTCAAACATTTGGCTATGTGTAAGGCGGAACCTGATCGAGTTACATGGTTTAGTTTAGCAACTGAATTACAATGAGCAATCTCTGTTCCTCCATATCTCTTGATTTTTCCGTAACACTCTAATTTCACGCCAGGGAGGTGGCGAGCTGCGGGGTATAGAAACTGAGAGAGGCGAGTTGTGGTGTGCAATGGTCATCTGGGGACAGTGGCTGATAAGTGGGGGGCGCCGCATGGGGTGGTGACTAAGGGGCAGGCACCCGGAGGGTGGGCAACCTTGGAGAAGTAGGCGGAATAGGGGCATAGGCGGCAGAGGCATGTTTGTGAGGGGCAATGGTGGAAAACCATTTGGGTGGAGGTGGGGGCTATAAAATGAAGAATGGGGAGGAGAATATGGGCGGCTGAAGCGCCGCCATCGTCGTCGGTGAACCACCGCCCTGCCGCTGCGTGACGTCGTCAACTGAGGCCCTCCGAGAGCCGCGAGTTCAAAATAGACATGAGCAAATATGAAACTTTGTAGTGTATTTTTTCTCTAAATAAAAGGGTGGTTTGTACGGTGAATTTCCTGAAAGAATTTGAATGTGAATCTGAATGTACAGAGAAACAAGTACATGAGCTAAGCATCTTGACTTGATCTTCGGCCAGATGTGCAAGCAGCACAAGCATGCGACAACACACAGAACACACATACATAGAACAATTTTTATGGACACATGAAGACTCCTAAATGCTTCTAAATTTTTGGAAAAAACATATTTCCCACATGCCACTTATTAACATGACATTTCTGGGAGTGAAATGAGACACCAATAAAGGGAAAAAGAAATAAAGATAGATATGTCATATGTGACAGATAAAAGTGCTGAACATCATGTTAACGTGGAAGCCAAGATAAGGTATCTAACTGGCTAACTATATGGAGGGAACATAGTAAAGACTAAAGATAATCAATACAAATGCTGTTCAACCATAGCTTATGAGGAAACAAGGTCTAGTATTTTGCATAGCATGAAAATATTAGTCAGAATATCTGTACAAATACATGTAAACCTGAAGGAAACACATTTGTCTAACTAAAATAAGACAAAGAAGAGATGCTTACTGTAATTGCGTTCCCAACCAAGTGAAATACTACGCCTTGCATGCCTATGAGCTCATCAAAACGCACATCCTCGACACCATCCATGTCATCTAGACCATCTAACATATGCTCAACTTGGCCTATTAGAGTTATTTGGATGTTTGTCAGAAAGCTTCTTCACCCAGCTAGCAAGTCTTCAAATCAAGCATGCAAATGTAGATTCTTTTCCTTTACAACATTTCATGCATGATCAATAATCTATAGTCCGATGATCTGCTTGCCAAAAATCAAATATCGAAATTAATCGCAGGTTAATTAAGCAGTGTAGGAGTAAAGCAACAGACCTATCAGTTACACAAATCGTTTCAGGTTTTCAACCACAGAAGTGTACAGAAAACATCAGAGATCTCCAGACAAATTGTCATTGGTAAGTCGCTCGGTCTACCATATGTTTAACACTAACTACTTCTTTCTGCGCCAAAAAGAAAAACAGTAAATGCAATTCTGAATTTCAAAGCTCGTATACTGATCCAAAATTGCAAATATATATTTGATCTACAGGAAACACATGACCACAAACACTAATAACTGGCACAGATCATTCTAAGCGCAACATTTTCTGATATATAAGATGTACATGAGAAAAATTCCCCACCGCATTATCTAACCACGTATAAGACACTACTCCAGACCATCAGTTAAAGAAAGTAAATTTTGCAAAACTGTTCGTACATACTTAGTCTTGACACAGGATTCATTAGTCATATAAATAGGAATTTTCAGGTTGGGATAGGGCGTAATTAAAAAGCAGATGAGATGTTAGCTTGGCTTCAACAACCATGAAGATATATCAGGAAATTGCAAGGTTTCCTTCAGTGAATACCTAAGTGCAGAACCGATAGATGGAGTTTCGACAAAGTCTGGACCAGGGGCGAACGGCGGGTGGTGTGCCGGCAGCTCGATCCCCTCCTCCTTCCCTTGTGCGTTGCACCAGGAGAGGAGCGCCGCGCCCCTCGGGCGTCTGCGCGTCCCGCCCGGCAGTGGCTTTGACGCCGGCGAAGTCCTCGCACCTCGGGAGAGTGGAGACAGAGATATCAAGGAGAGCCGGTGGTATCCTTGGTCCTTGCACACGGCAGCGCGAGGCGATGGCAGAGATGCTAGGGGAGTCGCGCGGTGGCGAGGTTAGTCGCCTCGGCGGGGTCCTCGCCCACGATCAGGACGTTCACCGGCGCTCCATCGTGAATATCGACGGGCGCCGTGCTCCAGGGAGACGGTGGCTAGGGCTCCGTCAAGGCTATTTACCGGCGGGGGAGGACTACAACGGTGATTGGGGACGGAAGATGGTGGCGAGGGCTGCCGGAAGCGACGGCATGGCGGCGCGGCGGCGAAGGAAACCCTACCGTCGGTTTTCTATTTAAACAAACATCACTAATCGAGCTTTTTCAAATCCCCCATACGAGGACACCACCCGCCGTTCACGTGAACTTTTTCAAATCTGTGAACTGTTTTCAAACAAAGGAAATTTTCTAAAATTAGTGATCTTTTTGAAATTTCGTGAACAATTTTCATTATTTGTCAACTTTTTTGAATACGTGAGCCTTTTCTATTTTGAAAAAAAATTGCAAACTTTTTATTAATCTGTGAACTTTCACTTTTTTGGAACCACGCAGCCCATATCATCCTTAATTATACTGTCGAGGCACTGCCGACCAAAAGTGGTAGGTGGTTCTACTAGCTAAGCGGGTTTAGAAAGCAAAGGCGTGAGTTCGAATCCTGGTGTTGCCACCTTTTTAGGATTTTTTTGTCCACTCGTGTTACCCGTTCGTGGGCCAGCCCAGCAAGGCGGTGCTGCGACAGTCAGTTGGTTAGTTTTTTTCTTTTCTTTTTTGGGAAGAGCCAGTTGGTTGGGGGAGCTCCTAAAGGGCGCCTTAAGCGCCACTTGACCAGCCGGCGCTCACGCGCCTGGTGTATTGGGCCGGCCCATCAAAGACCAGCGACCGCTCGATCGATCGTTCTACAGGCAGCTCGCTCCAGACGCATCGCACGGTCTTTTTTTTTTGCTGGGAGAGTATCGCACGGTCGATCGCGTGACCTGACCACTCATCGTTTGAACAATGCACCGTTGAGTTTCCAAAGCATTGAAACAAGTTCATGAATTTAGAAAAAATCACTAATAAAAATAAGTTCATGAATTTAGAAAAAAAACATTGTGCATTAAAAAAAGTCTATGAATTTGAAAATATTCGTGCATCTAAAAAAACTTCATTGAATTTAAAAAGTTCACAAAAATATAAAAAAGTTCATGAATTTTAAGAAAATTTCATAAATTTTGAAAATAGTTCATCGAATTTGAAAAAAAAAGTTCAACGATTTTGAAAAAAGTTCATCGAATTTGAATAAAGTCGTCATTTTGACAAGAAAATCGAAACAAACTGCTCACAGATTTTTTTAAATGTTCATCTAATTTTGGAAAAAGTTCACGAATTTGAAAAAAGTTCATCAACTTTGAAACATGTTCATCAATTTTGAAAAAAGTTTACAAAAGATTTGAAAAAGGTTCAACGAATTTGAAAAAGAGTTCATCGGTTTGGAAAAGAAGTTTATGACTTCGAAAAAACGTTTGTGTATTTTGAAAAAAGTTATCTATTTGAAGAAAAAGTTCACGAATTTGAAAAAAGAAAGACAAAATGGACAGAGAAAAAAAAAGAATATGAAGAAAGAAGAAAATAATTATAGACCTGAATCTAATCACACCATGTGATGTGGCGGGGTGGCTATTGGGTCGATCACTAAATCTGGCATGTTGCAGGTTCGAATCCAGCGCTCGACTGTTTTGTGCAGTTTAGAAACAGAAAAAAAAAAGTGAAACTGGGCCGGCCCAACGTGGCAAAAGGGTGTGCGCCAGTTTGTAAATAACAAAGAAACGAGCGCTACGGGCGCCGTTTAGGAAACGCCGTTGGTTAGTTGGCGCTGAAGGCGCGGAGTAGGAGCTCTTATTAGGGGATCCATGACAATAGCCTTTTTTTTTTTTGAGGGGTATCCATGACAATAGCCTGTCCCACGGCTTGGAACGTGACTGAGACACCGTAGAATTTACTTATAGGGTTTCCCTTGGACATCCGCTCGCCGCCTCGAACTCTTTAGGGCTTCCCTTGGACATCCGCTCGCCGCCGCCAGTTCTTGAGCTACTGACACACCGCAATCGAACTCCCGAGCTAGGGGAGGCGCACGACTGGAAACGGCCGGCGTCCTCCTTTTGCTGGTAAGATCTATTGGATCCTTACCTCTAATCGCCGCCTGGCTAGCTCCTCACCACTCTCATCTCTAATTGCAAGGCCAGGTCTTCTAAGAAGTTTAAGTTTTGACAGTGATGATCCCATATTACACTAAGTGACCAGGGACAACAATCTATAGGGAAGGTTGATTTGTTGTTGCTTTGGGGAGGTGGTTGTGCTCTTTTGGTTCTGGGGATAGTTAGGTATAGTTAACCTGTTTTTTCTCTCCTCACGTTGATGTTCCTCTTAAGGTCCCTCATTCGTAGTTCTGTGTAGCTTATATGCCCCGATTATTAGTTCTTGATTAATCGTGGTTAGAGGATTTTTTTGGTTTAGCTTATATTGCTCCCGTTTGAATTATTAGTTTTTTTAATCTTAGTTAAAGGATGTTCATGCACTACCCTTTGGAACTAAAACTAGCCCAGTCCATTTGGTACTTTGTATATATTTTTGCTTTAAGATATGTTTTGTATCATAGGTATAGGCATTTATCCATCAATTTTTGCTATAAGGCATAATGGTCCTCTCTCTGTCTCCTCACGTTGATGTTCCTCTTAAGGTCCCTCATTCGTAGTTCTGTGTAGCTTATATGCCCTGATTATTAGTTCTTGATTAATCGTGGTTAGAGGATTTTTTGGTTTAGCTTATATTGCTCCCGTTTGAATTATTAGTTTTTTAATCTTAGTTAAAGGATGTTCATGCACTACCCTTTGGAACTAAAACTAGCCCAGTCCATTTGGTACTTTGTATATATTTTTGCTTTAAGATATGTTTTGTATTAAGTTTCATAGATATAGGCATTTATCCATCAATTTTTGCTATAAGGCATAATGGTCCTCTCTCTGTCTTTGTGTTGTAGTACTAATGATGACTCATTTTGTATTTACACTATACTTCATGGTAGTATTATAGCCCTTTGTGCTGGAGGCTTTGCTGTAAATTTGCTCCTAGTTTTTTGTTTTTGTTGTAGACTATGATTATTAGCAAGGGATACTATCTATCTTTAAGCTATCAAGAATGATGCTTTTAGTTATTTTTTCTAGTTTATACTATTAAGAATTATCTTGTTCAGTGCTTTCTTTGTTTCATGTCTTGGGATGTATATGACTTAACTATGACTATTTTCTTCTAAATTTTGTTCTTCAAGTTTCTTCCGTTTGACTATGATTACTAGTTTTCTTGTAATTTTCTCCTACTAATATTTAAGTCCTAGTATTTTAAGTTATTTTAGTCCCTCCTATTTTAGTTATTTAGTCCTAGTATTTTAGTTATTTTACTCGTAGTATTTTAGTTGTGACTTCAAGGCTCCTGCTAATGAAGTTTTTATTTCTTCTTCCAACTATGGTTATATGTTCCAAGTAACATAGCAATTAGTTCTCCATCCATTTATTTGGTTCTTACATACCTTACTTTGGGGGGTTAATTTGTTTTTTTTCTATCTTGGATGTTTGCTAGGGGGACTTGCCCAAGAAAGGTGATATGGATGAATCAATTGATGTAAATGATGCTCTCACACATGCTTCCAACCCAGATAACAACATAAGGTCAATAGGAGAAGACATGCTAAAGCGGCTCCAAAATCGTGATCTTCCCAACTTTCTGCTATATTTATCATCTGAGCTCGTGAGGGAGGGGATTCCAGAAGAGTCTAGGGTACTTGCTGCCATCACCCTTAAGAACTCCTTGGACTCGAAGGATCCTGCACTCAAGGATGCACACAAGGATCTAATTTGTCTAAAATGGCTCAGCGTGGATAAATCTATCCGATTAGAGATTAAGAATAACTTGCTCATGACACTAGAAATTGATTCAAGGCCATCTCATTCAAGGCACCCCTCGTCAAAAGTTATTGCAGAAGTTATTGCGAGGGTTGCATGCATGGAGATACCCCGGAATCAGTGGCTGGACCTTGTTGGTAAATTAATGGACAACATGGCAAGTTTATCTTCTTCCCTAAAGCAAGCAACTCTAGAGGTGCTCCAGTATATCTTCAAGGCAAAGATCCCTAACGTTGTCAAGCGGGATCAAGTGGATGATGTTATTGCTAGTGTCATCAGTGCACTGAACGACGAGGTGCTAGGTTCTCAAGTCCATCTGGCAGCCCTTAAAGCTTTACACAACATTTTTGAGTTTACTAAGTTTGAAGGCCATGATTGGAGAGGTGCTATAGAGGCAGTTTTTGCTGTGGCTTATA